>NC_091299.1:15622953-15922953 GCF_038502225.1 Cherax quadricarinatus | reverse complement strand
GAACCGTTGAAACCTCCCAAGGGAGAAGGGAAAAGGCAGACACTAAATGAACATACAAGGGAGACAACTGGAGTGAAGACGAAGAGAAAATGGTCGGAGTAGGCAGGGGCACCGAATAAATAATGGGCTTCTACTAACATCTGAGAAAAACCTATACGTAGAAGGAATAGAAGGAACATGGTCATGAAACCGGACAAAGAAATGAAGGCAATAAGCATCACAATGATCAGCCAAGGAAGAAACATTCACCTCAGCATAGAGGCTTTCAACAGGGGATGAACAAAAGGCACCAAGGCATAAATGTAGACCCTGATGATGAAGGGGATCTAACTTAGAAAGAGTTGTAGAAGCTGCAGAATAGATTTGGTAGCCATAATCCAGCTTGGACAAGACTAAGGTGGAAAGCAAATGGAGGAGAGTCCGGCAATCTGCTCCCCATAACGATGCGCAAGAATTTTAAGGAGATTCAGCCGACCATAGCAATCTGCCTTCAAAGAGGAAATGTGAGGTTTTGATGTCAACTAGTGATCGAAGAGAAGGCCAAGAAACTTGACCGTATCACATACTAGAATACGTGAGCTGTTTAAATACAATGGAATATCTGGGACAAGAGGACGTCTAGTGAAGGTAATGAAATGGGTTTTGGTACTAGACAATTTAACCCTTAAATGGTCCAAACGTATATATACGTTCTCTCGCATAGCGCCCCAAACGTATATATACGTTTTATTTTTCATTCCTTCAAAATTGGCGCGATAGGCCTGAGTCGCCTAGACATGAGAGAATGGGTATGCACACTCAGTGTGCACGGTATACAAAAAATCTGGGACACCTGGGTACCACATGGTAGGACCAGTTATATTCAGCTCCATCCTGGGTCAACATCATGGCACATCCTCGTGATTCACTCACGCCTCGTCGTATTAACACACTACTATTCGAGGAAAGTGATATAGATTGTGAGTTTAGTGGATATGACACCAATGGGGCCAGTAATATTCAAGGAATTAGTGAAAATGTCGACGATAACCCAGATGATCCTCAGCCCATCACCTCTGGGGTAGCCAGTGTGGCCACACAAGACCCTGGGCCAAGTACCTCTGGAGTGGCAAGTGTTACCCATAGGCAACTTCGCAAGAGGAAACTATCATTTTCCCAGTGTTTTAGTGATAGTGAAAGTGATGTAAGTGATGATAAGATTGATTTTATGCCAATCGAGGATTCGTCTAACGATAGTGAAGTTCATTATTCACCAGTGAAGTGCACTTTTAGGCATCGTTATCTATGTTCAGGCAGTGTGCCATATGCAATCCCCAAGGGTCGTGGCAGGTCACGATCGAAAACCCCGGCCAGTGATAGTGAAAGTGATCATGAGGGCGAGTATGCGGGGATGGAGGATGTAGTGGTGCGTGGCACGGTGCCTGGACCACATGGTGTGGTGGGTGGACAGACAAAGGACTGCCCGGCATCCCCTCAACCATGTGCTACCTCCACTCCTGTCCCTCCTCCTGCTCCCCCTTGCCCCATGCCACAGGTCCACCCTGCACCACATGATCGTGAGTGGAGCTGGACACAAATTATATTCGTGCCACAGCCTTGTGATTTTGATGCGAGTCGAAGTGGTTTCCAGCCAGAATGTCCCAAAACAAATGAGTCTACAGAGTTAGACTATTTCCAGTTGTACTTTGACAAGCCCATAATGAACTTGATAGTGACCCAGACAAACAATTACTGATATGTCATGGACAACATAACAGAGGTTGGAGAATCGTCATGGCTGCACAGGTGGAAGGACAACAGTGGCTGAAATGTATTTATTCTTTGCCACTGTCATGCTTATGCCACATATCTATAAGAACAACATACATAATTACTGGTCTACAGACCACTTCATCAGTACTCCAGTTTTCCGTGACCTCCTTCCCTGCAACAGATTCACTCTGTTGCTACGAATATTGCACTTCTCAGACAGAAATACGCCAAACAGAAATGACCTTCTATACAAAATCCGGGAAGTGTTTATGTATTTGAAGCAGAAATTCAGTGCATACTTTTATCCCTTCAAGAACATTGTTGTTGATGAGTCCTTGATTCTGTTCAAGGGACGCTTGTCATTCAAGCAATATATACCGAGCAAACGTAATCGCTTTGGTATAAAACTTTTTGTTATGTGTGACTGTGAGAGTGGTCTTGTGTTGGATGTTATTGTACACACCAGGAGAAACACATTCGATGATGACAGACGAATGTTGGGCATTTCCGGTGATGTTGTTCGCAGGATGATAGAACCATACCTTGGCAAGGGCCATACATTGTACACAGACAACTGGTATACAAGCCCTATGCTCGCTGATTTCCTACGTGTGAACAATACTGATATATGTGGAACAGTGAGACGAAATAGAAAACATATGCCAAGGTTTAGTGGAGGCAGTGTTGAAGGTGCAGTGCAAATGTTTCATGCTAATGGCATCATGGCACTGACGTGGCATGACAAACGGGACATAACATTGCTGTCAACCATCCACAGAAACGAGATGGTACAGACAGACAGACTGAGCAAGTTCAACAAAGAACCTATTGTAAAGCCAGCTGCTGTCGTGGACTATACGAACAATATGTGACTGGTTGACAAGTGTGACATGATGATAGGATTTGTTGGCTGTGCGTAGGAGTCGCAAGTGGTATATAAAACTGTTTTTTCACCTTGTAGACATTGCAGTGCTCAATGCATTCAAAATGTACGAAATAAAGACTGGAAAACGACAACATTTTGCAGAACTCTCTCTGAATGTTGTCAAACAGATAGCAAGAAAGTATGGTACCACACCTGTACCTGCCCCTCAACAGTGACCTGTCACACCACAAACTGTCCCCCAACCACAGCCAGAGGGGGAAGTGCCATACCGAATCACTCCTAACTGTCACTATCTGGTACCAACACTACCTACCCAAAAGAAGAAGAATGCCCAGAAAAAATGTGTTGTGTGTGCTACCACCAAAAAACGACCCCAGCAGCAGAAAGAAACACGATTCATTTGTCACCAGTGTTGGGTGGCACTCTGTATGAATCCATGCTTCTTGGAGTATCATACAGTCGTGGAGTTCTAGAAACATAAGTAGGACATGTAAATACTTGTATATAGTTGTAGATAATAGAATGTGATTCAGCCAGATGTGCAAAATCACCTGTCAGTGTGTACATGTGTGTTTATGACAATATGATAATAATTTTGTATATAATATTGGTGTACAGACAACAACTGGCATTGAAATCAAAAGATTTGCCATAAAACAAAAAATGGAAGAAAACAGCAAATATGTAGAATTTCTGCAAGTGGCAGTGCTCCATGTTGCCGTCAGGTGATCGCCAAGTGCCAACTTCACCGCCTCATATCTCGGTAAGTTTTTTTTTTTTTTTTTTTTTCAACAAGTCGGCCGTCTCCCACCGGGGCAGGGTGACCCAAAAAAGAAAGAAAATCCCCAAAAAGAAAATACTTTCATCATCATTCAACACTTTCACCACACTCGCACATTATCACTGTTTTTGCAGAGGTGCTCAGAATGCAACAGTCTAGAAGCATACACATATAAAGATACACAACATATCCCTCCAAACTGCCAATATCCCAAACCCCTCCTTTAAAGTGCAGGCATTGTACTTCCCATTTCCAGGACTCAAGTCCGACTATATGAAAATAACCGGTTTCCCTGAATCCCTTCACTAAATATTACCCTGCTCACACTCCAACAGATCGTCAGGTCCCAAGTACCATTCGTCTCCATTCACTCCTATCTAACACGCTCACGCACGCTTGCTGGAAGTCCAAGCCCCTTGCCCACAAAACCTCCTTTACCCCCTCTCTCCAACCCTTTCGAGGACGACCCCTACCCCGCCTTCCTTCCCCTATAGATTTATATGCTTTCCATGTCATTCTACTTTGATCCATTCTCTCTAAATGACCAAACCACCTCAACAACCCCTCTTCTGCCCTCTGACTAATGCTTTTATTAACTCCACACCTTCTCCTAATTTCCACACTCCGAATTTTCTGCATAATATTTACACCACACATTGCCCTTAAACAGGACATCTCCACTGCCTCCAACCGTCTCCTCGCTGCTGCATTTACCACCCAAGCTTCACACCCATATAAGAGTGTTGGTACTACTATACTTTCATACATTCCCTTCTTTGCCTCCATAGATAACGTTTTTTGACTCCACATATACCTCAATGCACCACTCACCTTTTTTCCCTCATCAATTCTATGATTAACCTCATCCTTCATAAATCCATCCGCCGACACGTCAACTCCCAAGTATCTGAAAACATTCACTTCTTCCATACTCCTCCTCCCCAATTTGATATCCAATTTTTCTTTATCTAAATCATTTGACACCCTCATCACCTTACTCTTTTCTATGTTCACTTTCAACTTTCTACCTTTACACACATTCCCAAACTCATCCACTAACCTTTGCAATTTTTCTTTAGAATCTCCCATAAGCACAGTATCATCAGCAAAAAGTAACTGTGTCAATTCCCATTTTGAATTTGATTCCCCAAAATTTAATCCCACCCCTCTCCCGAACACCCTAGCATTTACTTCCTTTACAACCCCATCTATAAATATATTAAACAACCATGGTGACATTACACATCCCTGTCTAAGACCTACTTTTACCGGGAAGTAGTCTCCCTCTCTTCTACACACCCTAACCTGAGCCTCACTATCCTCATAAAAACTCTTTACAGCATTTAATAACTTACCACCTATTCCATATACTTGCAACATCTGCCACATTGCTCCTCTATCCACTCTATCATATGCCTTTTCTAAATCCATAAATGCAATAAAAACTTCCCTATCTTTATCTAAATACTGTTCACATATATGCTTCAATGTAAACACCTGATCTACACATCCCCTACCCACTCTGAAACCTCCTTGCTCATCCGCAATCCTACATTCTGTCTTACCTCTAATTCTTTCAATTATAACCCTACCGTACACTTTTCCTGGTATAGTCAGTAAGCTTATTCCTCTATAATTTTTACAGTCTCTTTTGTCCCCTTTCCCTTTATATAAAGGGACTATACATGCTCTCCGCCAATCCCTAGGTACCTTCCCCTCTTTCATACATTTATTAAACAAAAGTACCAACCACTCCAACACTATATCCCCCCCTGCTTTTAACATTTCTGTCATGATCCCATCAGTTCCAGCTGCTTTACCCCCTTTCATTTTACGTAATGCCTCACGTACCTCCCCCACACTTACATTCTGCTCTTCTTCACTCCTAAAAGATGGTATACCTCCCTGACCAGTGCATGAAATTACTGCCTCTGTTTCTTCCTTAACATTTAAAAGTTCCTCAAAATATTCTCGCCATCTACCCAATACCTCCATCTCCCCATCTACTAACTCCCCTACTCTGTTTTTAACTGACAAATCCATATTTTCCCTAGGCTTTCTTAACTTGTTTAACTCACTCCAAAATTTTTTCTTATTTTCATTAAAATTTCTTGACAGTGCCTCTCCCACTCTATCATCTGCTCTCCTTTTGCACTTTCTCACCACTCTCTTTACCTTTCTTTTACTCTCCATATACTCTGCTCTTCTTATAACACTTCTGCTTTGTAAAAACCTCTCATAAGCTACCTTTTTCTCTTTTATCACACCCTTTACTTCATCATTCCACCAATCACTCCTCTTTCCTCCTGCCCCCACCCCCCTATAACCACAAACATATATACGTTTGGACCGTTTAAGGGTTAAATTCATGAGAAGTAGCCCAATTGGAAACTTGATCAATTGCATCTTGAAGGGAGGCCGCTACCAGGTGACATTCAGCGCCTGCATAAGCTATAGCGAAGTCATCCACGTAAAGTGACAACCAAATATGCGATACATATCCCTACTCACCACAGTGTCCAACAAGATAAGGCACCATACACATTAAACCCAGGGTTAATGGTAAGGAATATATGAGTGGGCAGCTTGGTGGTAGCCAAAGGATCCAAAAGATACCTACCCTCTGTTGCCTCACTTGGTCCTCACTAAATACACAATCCTACAACAGTTTGTTGTCAGGCTGAGCATTACGTCACCCGTCCATCACTATCTGAATGCACAGTTCACAGAAGCCTGCTATATAGCAAAGTGGATCATTACCAAAAAACAGCAACGCTCTTCTTGCCGAATAAGGCAAGCGAAAATTCGTGCATGCAATAATTTTACAAAAATCATTCTGAACCTAAAAAGAAAAAAATGTATTTGCCATAAATCCAAGCAGCAAAAACCTGAGATTAGCACAAAGCCCACTACCAGACAGAAGAGGAGCAATGCTAGACCAACTTACCAAAACTAGCCGACCAAGACAACAGGGCCTAAACTGAACCACCCATTACACTTCTATACACTTATTAAAGTGTGTTGCTCACCCAAGGGCTGCAGGTTCAAAAATCAGGCTCAATTTACAGACAAACTTATACAAAGAAAAGGAATTGTTGTCAGGGAAATCCTTGTATAGACAAGAGGAAATGCTGTATTATATACAGTTTAACTATACATCAATGCAATCATTATTTTCAAAATTTCTATGCTAGTACATTGATATTTCATACCACTAATTCTCCAGTGTCACTTCCATTACTGTCCTTGCCTTCTAGCTGAAAGTCAGTACAAAGGCTTCCTTGTCCTCTCTTTGTCTCATTCTTGTCTGAATTCTCATTTTGTACATAATTTTTATCTTTTATCTGTTCATCAGACTTTCCTAAAATGGTATCACTGGTGCTACCTTCTCCAATTATGACTCTTGGGTTAGACATGACAGAGTCTGGATTCACAGTCCCTAAGCTACTTATATCACAATCATCCTCTTCAGGATAATTCATTATTCTCTTTTTAGCTCCAACTCTCTCCTCTAACTCCCAACACATATTCTCATCTTGGATGAAAGTATCAACTCCTTTATCTATAGTTCTCTTTTCTGGTTTCTCATCAAACCCTTTAGGTATCTCTTCACTGTCACCCATACCCAGTCCACTTGCTGATAGCAAAGGAGATTTAACTTCCAAGGAAGCCTCTACCTGATTCCCTATTTCCATATTTGATGAAGTTTCAGCACATGACATCTTGGGTGGTATGTTGTCTTTACACAGTAATGTTTCTGATGGGAAATGAGGCTTTTCTGTAACTTGAGTCCTTCTCGCAGCTCGAATATTACGCCAAGTAGCAGAACGATTCAATCTCATGGCAGAAGCAGAGAGATAACGTTCTAAAGTTGAAGGAACCCTACGCTGATCAAAGTCTTGATCTATCCTATGCACTACTTGTTGCCTGGAATAGAAACAATGGGCAAATTTAAGTATTTACCTTGCAAAGTTGATACAAGATCATTTTTTAGTCATAATTTAAAGGATTCTTCAAAACTACTGAAGATATGTTATACATCATGATTCTTATAATTTGTTTGAATATGATTCACTCTTAATGATTAAAAAAAATAGGTTGAAAAATAGTACTCCATTTAAATTATGTAAATAATTACATATGTTACTGTTAGTCAGAATGAATATCCTACAACACTAATATTTAGCTATATAAAAAATATAAAGTATCCTGAATAATTATTATAAATACAGTGGAACCTTGGTACTCAAAAAGCTCTGTATTCGAACAATTCAGTATTCAAACGCTTTGTTCAATAAACAAATAGCTCGGTAGTCAACCATTTGCTCGGCACTAGACCAAACAAACACGACCTGTTAGAACTTCAGTGTAAACTATTTCGTGTTTCTTCGCATTTTTTGGTGTTTTTTTTTTTTTATATTATTTGTATAAATAAGTTATGGGGCATAAGAAGGTTAGTGATAACAGCCAACCAAAAAGAAATTGGTTGGGAAAAATTCATTCATTCTGTACTCAAACAGCCTTCTGGAAACAATTAAATTTGAGTGCTGAGGTTCCACTGTATTATTAAGATTTTACTCGTTACTTTTTTATTAAGGGCCATGTCTGGTAATATTACTTTACAATTTAGAATAACATCCATTATTTTTATAAACAAAAAAAAATTCTATTAAACGTAAATTAAAATTTATGACATTCCTTCCTTCCTTGGAAGGTGAGGCAATATACAGTACATGTTGAATAGATGGTTCCAGGAAACATCACCCTGCAGCCAATCTTAAACCACACTTCATGGCTGATACTTCAGTCAAGCTGTTGGTGTTTGCTCATGCAGTCAGATGTAGGTACCACAGCCTGGCTGATCAACAGTGCTGATAGTGTTGAGATTTAAAAAATAAAGTATTAACTTTAATTTTCTGAAATGGTAAAGAAACTTTTGTCTGAATGTAATGACACCCGAAATGCAAAATTTGATGGAAAACTTGCAGTATTACACAGGTGTGACAGTTGGTACTCTGTGAGCATTTCACACAACACTTATTTCGTCAAAACTAAGCATGTCCCAAGGTATAAGTACTGGTGGGTGTCAAATAAGTTGGGTGGTATTGGCATAGGCCTAGAATTTAGTATCTGTATCAGCAAAACTTTTGGCATTTTCATATTGCAAAAAGAAACCACAGGTAAGTGATTGAATGAGTGAACAAAAGAGCATATATATATATACAGTATGTATAATGTATACAGAGGGCTAGTAACCCCTTTTGTATTCAATTACTACTAAACAGAAAGCAGGAATGAAGAGAATGTAGATGGTCTAGCACTAAGTGTATACAGCCTCTCCTTATTTAGTGACATACTCGTTTACTAATGCCTCAGACTTACGACGGGCTCTCTGACCAGTATGCATACCTATACAGTGGAACCTCTACTTGCAAGCACATCCTCATGCGAGTTTTTCCAAATATGAGCAGTCGATGGGTCGATTTTTTGCTTCCATATGCGAGCAGACATCAAGGCAGGTTCCTTGATGCTGGTGAGGGGCTCTTGCTCTTGATCTAGGGAATTGTATCTCATTTGTTTGTTGGACTATCTTATTGAAACTTGGGCAATGTGTGATGGAAAAATGCTTCTTAATGTACACCAAAAATGAGAGAAATCTATGCATAAATAATGGAGTTCACTTCTGAGCAATTAGCCACCCCTTAGCGGTATTTTCGTATGGTTTTTATGGTTGTATTCTCGGTTTTTTGGTCTCATCTGATAGAATGGAAGATATATTACAGAAATAGACATGATTTTGATTGCTTTCATGATGAAAAGTACCTTGAAATTGAGCTCAATGTAGGAGAAATGTTCGATTGTTTTGGCTATGTTCAAGAGTAAACATATGTCTGTTCCAACTGTATTCCAATATGCAGTCATGAATGGGTTAAGTAAGTAAGTTTATTCAGGTATACACAAATACAGTTACATAGATTGCCATACATAGCAGCATATGTGTAGAGAACCTAGGATAACCCAAAAAAGATAAAGTGACTTATTTCTATTGATATTATTTATACAATTATTACAATAAGGCATAACAGTAAATCTTATATTTTCTTGTGTGAATAAAAATTACAAATTACAATGTATTTATATTGTAATAATAATAATATGTAATAATAATAATAATAATAATAATAATAATAATAATAATAATAATAATAATATGACATATTTTATTCATTCTAGAGTATATGTTGGACTATCTTATTGAAACTTGGGCAATGTATGATGGAAAGATGCTTCTTAACATACACCAAAAATGAAAGAAATCGGACCATAAATAACGGAGTTCACTTCCTGCCATTAGCCACCACTTAGCGGTATATTTTCGTATGTTTTTTATGGTTGTATTCTCGTTTTTTTTTTTTTGTCTCATTTGATAGAATGGAAGATATGCAACAGAAATAGATATGATTTTGATTGTATAATGTATGTCCAACTGGCCAGTCTAATAATGGGTTGACATTACAGTGGTCCCTCATTTATCGTATTTAATCCGTTCCTGGAGGAGCTACTATTATTGAAATCTACGATTTTCGAATGAATTTTCCCCATAAGAAATAGTGCAAATACAATTAATCCGTGTCTGACACCCAGAAGTATTAAAACAAAAAATTTTTTACATGAAATATAGATGTAGTACATAAACAATACAGTGGCACATGATGAATGAAACATTAACAGCATAACACTTACCTTTATTGGCGATTCTTCTTAGTGTATGGAAGACTGGAGGAGGAGAGAGATTGGATTATTTACGGTTTGGAAGGGGAATCCCCTTCCATCAACACCTCAGGTACCAATTGCTTTTCTGGGGTTACTTCTCTTCTCTGTTTCTTAATGCCACTAGGACCAGCTTGAAAGGCACTGGAGTCCTGTCTCGCAAAATAACTGTGGAGAGAGCTCTGTTTCTGGCGTCTCTAACACTTCCCTAAAATGGCCCAAGACTTTGTCACTGTACATGTTGCCAACATGGCTTGCAACAGCCTTGTCAGGGTGATGTTTCTCTATAAATCTTTCCATCTTACCCCACATTGCAAAAATCTCCTTAATTTCTGAAGAAGGCACCTTCTGCCATCTCTCTTCCTCCTCCTCTGCAGCAAGATGCTGAGCTGTGATCTGTTGCTCTTCCTGCTGAAGCTCTTGCAGCTCCTCAGTGGTGAGCTCTTCATTGTGGTCTTCCACCAACTCTTCCACATCCTCCAAACTCACATCCAACCCCATGAAACTCCCCAGTGCCACAATAGATTTAACAACAGACACAGGCTCATCAGGGTTAGCCCCAAACCCTTCAAAATCCCTCTTGTCGACACAATCTGGCCACAATTTTCTCCAAGCAGAGTTCAAAGTCCTGGTAGTCACTCCCTCCCAAGCCGTACCTATAAGGGTTATGCAATGGAGGATGCTGAAGTGTTCTCTCCAAAAATCTCTTAGGGTCATGTGAGTGTCTGAGGTCACATTCAAGCACCTTTGAAACATTGCTTTGGTATAGAGGAGTTTTTTAAAGTTTGCAATGACCTGCTGGTCCATGGGCAGGAGGAGAGGAGTGGTATTAAGGGCAAGAATTTTACTGTGATGAACCCAAACTCCTCGAAAATTAGGTCATTCAAGTTTGGAGGATGAGCAGGTGCATTGTCCATTACTAGGAGGCACTTGAGATCCAATTTCTTTTCCAGGAGGTAATTCTTCACACTAGGGCCAAACACTTCATTGAACCACTCGACGAAAATTTCCCTCGTGACCCATGCCTTACTATTAGATTTCCAAAACACACACAATTTACTCTTCATAACATTGTTTTTCCTGAACACACTGGGATTTTCAGAATGGTACACTAGTAATGGCTTCACTTTGAAATCCCCAATAGCATTAGCACAGAACATGAGCGTCAGCCTGTCTTTCATAGGCTTGTGTCCTGGCAGTGCTTTTTCCTCCTGTGTAATGTAGGTCCTCTTTGGCATTTTCTTCCAAAAGAGGCCTGTTTCGTCACAATTGAACACTTGTTCGGGTTTCAGTCCTTCAGCCTCTATGTACTCCTTGAATTCATGCACATATTTTTCAGCCGCTTTGTGGTCCGAACTGGCAGCCTCACCATGACTTACCACACTGTGTATGCCACTACGGTTCTTAACTCTCTCAAACCAACCTTTGCTGGCCTTAAATTCACTCACATCACCACTATTTGCAGGCAGTTTCTTTACTAGATTGTCGTGCAACTGCCTAGCCTTTTCACAAATAATCGACGTCATAATACTATCTCCTGCTAATTGTTTCTTGTTTATACACACCAATAATAACTTTTCAACCTCTTTGAGTACTGGTGATCTCATTTTTGTCAGCATATTTACCCCCTTTGCAACAACAGCATCCTTGATTTCCTTTTTCTTGGCCACAATGGAACATATGGTTGTGTAGAGTTTGTTGTACATCCTGGCCAGTTTGGCCACACTTACGCCACTTTCACATTGTTCAATGATGTTTTTCTTAAATTCAATCGTATTTCTCACCTTCTTTACCAAAGGCTTGGCACTAGGAGCTTTCTTTGGAGCCATGGTAGCTTATTTAGTACTTGCAAGCACTAAAATGAGTAGAATACTATGAAATATTTTGTAGGAGCACGTGAGGGGACCTTCGCTCACTGGTAAACAATGCCAGACTGGCTGGGTAGGGAGGCCGCCCCGGCTCACACCGTGCATACGTGTCCCGGACGACCTACTATTCATGAGTCAATCTATGATTAGCGAGCCTATGTTTATACGAAAATATCGCTATGATTTCTGAAATCTACGACTCTCGAGCCCTATGATTATCGAGGGACCACTGTATTTATACAATTATTACAATAACGCAGTGGTCTACATAACAGTAAATCTTCTATGATAAGAATACATACGTACCACTTCTACAATATGTACAATACTAAAGCAGAAGGAGTCTATAAAGGCTATAGTGCCAGCAGAGGGCATTAAAATAATGTCTAAACACTGGACCTCTGTCACTGAAAAGATGGAGAGACTGCTGTTTATGTGGTTGGGGGAGAAGGAGCTCGCCGGAGATACCATGACTGAGGGTATCATCTGCGAGAAGGCACGAGGCATTTACGCTGATTTGCTGCAGAAGTCCCCAGGCATTTCAACGGACAAGGCATCACAAACGTCGTTTAAAGCCAGTCGGGGATGGTTCGAAAAGTTTAAAAGGAGGTCCAACATTCACTCTGTCATCAGGCATGGTGAGGGAGCGAGTTCTTATGTGAAGGCAGTTGAGAGTTTTATCAAAACTTTTGCAGAAGTGATAGCAGCTGAAGAATACATCCCTCAGCAAGTCTTTAACTGTGATGAGACAGGGTTCTTCTGGAAGAAGATGCCAAGGAGGACTTACCTAACTGCAGAGGAGAAGATGCCAGGCCACAAACTCATGAGGGACAGGTTAACCCTTGCACTGTGCGCAAATGCGAGTGGCGACTGCAAGATCAAGCCGCTGCTGGTACATCATTCTGAAAACCCCTGAACCTTTAAGTCGCATAAGATTCTAAAAGAAAAGCTGGACGTTATGTGGAGGGTCCTACCGTTAAGAAATATCTCCAGGAAAATAACCTACCCCTGCAAGCCCTTCTCATCCTGGACAATGCACCTGCTCACCCACCAAACATCACAGATGACATAATCGAAGAGTTCAAGTTTATAAAGGTTCTCTACCTTCCACCCAACACCACCCCTATCCTGCATCCCATGGACCAGCAGGTGATTTCCAATTTCAAGAAACTCTTCACCAGGCACCTGTTCCGCCGCTGCTTTGATGTGACAGAGAACACAAACTTGACCCTTCGAGAGTTCTGGAAGGACCACTATAACATCGTGATATGCTTCAGAATTATAAATATGGCCTGGCAGGGTGTTACAAGGAGGACCTTGACCTCTGCTTGGAAGAAGCTGTGGCCCGAGGTTGTGTCCATAGGGGACTTCGAAGGATTCGAACTCGAAGAGCCAGTGGTGGAGGAGATTGTGTCCCTTGGAAAGGTCATGGACCTGGAGGTGGATGAAGAAGATGTGAACAATCTCATCAAGGAGCACTCCGAAGAGCTGACAATGGAGGAGTTAGATGAACTATATAAGCAGCAGCATCAGGAGGTTTTGCAGGACATTCGTACCATGGAGGAGAAGATATGGAGGAGTATACCTCTACAAGTGAGATAAAGGAAATATTGGGAATCTGGGGAGAGATTATCAGGCTTTATAGAAAGGAAACACCCAGAGAAAGTTTCAAATGGTCGTGCACTGGACCCATTTTATAACGCTTGCACGAGTCATTTCCAAAACATTCTGAAAGGGAGGAAGAAACAAACCTCCTTGGACAGTTTTTTCTTGAAACGCTCTGCAGATGAAAGTGTGACAAGCGTGGAGTAAAAAAAAATCAGGGAATAGTGAAGTACGTATCATTAAAATAAAAATTGTAGCAGTTAAGTGACAAAGTGTATCATTAACAGTGTAGAAATTAAGTGTACACAGGATTAAGAGTGCATCACCCATAGAAAGTTTCAAATGGTCGTGCATAAAATACTTATTACAAAGAAGGCCACTAGTATGCCTAGTGCATTGGACCTATTTAATGACAGCATACACCGATGTGCCCAACATCTCTTCTCCATCTCCAAGGTAAATGCTGTATTACTAAATGATTTCTTTACGTATTATTATTATTATTATTATTATTAGTTTTTCTTATGAAACTATGTACTATGTAATCTAAAGGAGTTTGCCTCACAAACACTCCATTTTCTGTTATAATAAAAGCATGGGAAGGTATGTCAGGAGGAGGAATGGCCACCATGGCAGCCCTATAATACACAATAACAACAATGGCCACTGTGCCTCCGCCTCCACTAACACTACTCACATACGTAATATTTCATTCATTCTAGTGTATATATATAATCATGTTTCTGTGTTATTAATATTGTTTATTAAGTCATATTAGATGAACTGTGATAGATAAATAAGCCGTATAGATGATATTAGTGAAATATTGAAGTATCCTGTCAGCCTCCTGAGAGCCGGGAACAGATTAATTGCATTTCATTTAATTTAAATGAGGAAAATTGACTGCAAATGAGCAAATCCACTTGAGAGCAACGTCATGGAACAGATTAAACTTGCAAGTAGAGGTTCCACTGTATAATGTATATCAGAGCTGATTTCCTCTATTCTGTTTATTACAATATACAGTGGGCCCTCGGATATCAGCCGTTCCGAATATCGGCCAATTCGGATTTCGGCCGCTTTTTTGGCAGAAATTCTATCCTGGATTTCGGCCGGCAACTCTGAAATCAGCCATATTGGACGCGTTCGCCAGCCACTCCGACAAGTTCGTGAGTCAGCCTGGCTGTGTCTCTGGGTGAGTGAGCAAGACTCCCTGACCCTGTTGATTCTCTGCCTGTTGTGGAATGTATTGTGGCTTTGGGGAAGTCCATGAGGTTGCATGTGAATGGCCAGGATGTGGAAGAGTTGGAGGAGGACCACAGGGAAGAGTTAACCGCTGAAGAGCTACAAGACCTTCATCTGCAACAGCAATAAACCACAGCTGAGGAAACTGCTTCAGAGGAGAAGGAAGAGAGAGGGGAGAATGTGCCTTCTTCAGTGATTAAAGATGTGTGTGCAAAGTGGAGTGAGTTGCAAAATTTTGTGGAGAAATATATCACCCTGACCAAACTCAAGCAAGCCATATCTGCAACATGTTCAGTGACAAAACCTTGTCCCGCTTCAGGCAAATCTTAAGAGTGTCTAGAAACAGACCTCTTTGGACAGATTTTTTGTGTGACAGGGGTGCAGTGACTCTCAAGCTGGTCCTAGTGCCAGTAGAAGACAAAGAAGGGAAGTAACCCCAGACAGGGACTCGATACCTGAAGTCCTTATAGAGGGGGATTCCTTTCCAAACAATAACCCCAACTCTCTCACCCCTCCTCGCCTTCTTCAATACGCCAACAATAAAGGTATGTAATGTTCATCTATTAGTAAAATTAGTGCTTTATATTTCTTTCTCATTGTTTTGTGTATGTAAAACTATAGTTAATCTTTAACCCTTTCAGGGTCCACAGGCCCTCTCAGAGACTTGTTCTCAGGGTCCCCCAAATTTAAAAAAAAAATAAAAAATTCTTATGAAAAGATAGAGAATCTTTCCTTTTCATAATGACACCAAAAGTATGAAATTTGATGGAAAACTTAAGGAATTATGCTCTCGCAAAGTTAGCGGTCTCGACGATGTTTACGCATCGGCAATTTTGCCCACTTTGAGCCCTATTTTCGACAAAAATCATAACTATTTCGCTAGAACTCAGTTTTTTCTATCAAATGAGTACAAGAAACTACCAATTTACCGATTTCAACTATCCAATACAGTGGTCAGAATTTAGCAATTTTGCCAATTTCACACAAATTTCAAAAGATGCCAATTTCCAAATAGGGTCCAGAATAAACAAGAAAGACATTCCTGGCACTAAAATAACATTTCCTCTGTTCATCAGTCACGTCCCCAGGCCCCTCTTACATTTCTTTTTGCTTTCCACTTTGAATTTTTATTCTCACAAAAAAATAGAAGATTTACTATTATGCAGACTATTGCATTAGTGTAGAAATGGTATAAATAATATCGGCGCACTTGTGAAAGAATATTAGACTCACCAGTTGACGTGTATTGGATGCTTAGTGTTACGGCCCCCTGCCAAACTAGCTGTTAAATAGTTAACCTGCCGGCCGGCAGTACCACTGGGTACGTCATCAAACCCATTGTGGGGACTGCTGAGCCGGCCTTAGAGCAGTAAGTACCTGAACACCTCATGGTACGCATCCAAGCAGTAACTACCAGAACACCTTACAGTATAGATCTACTGGCAGTAGAGAATATTCTCCTGCCCATCTTTTGGTATTCTACTGGCTTCTACTGATTTTAGAAGAGCTGCTCACCACAGCTCACTGAGTCTGACGGCCGCAGTTACTTGACGGCCGCACTCAGTGAGCTTGCAGCATGGCGTTCTGCTAGTAATTCATCGGACCACCTTGTGGTGTGTCAATTGGTCTTGAAGGCAGTATATAGTACTCACCAGACCATCTTACGGTGTACTTCTACTGGCCTTGGAGAGTATTTACAGGACTACCGGTGATGTCTGCAGACTCACTGCCTACGCTGGTCAACTGTGAGCCGGAGTCATCTGATGCTGTTTTAGTAGGACATTACATGAAGAAAAGGTTGGAGTGTTACACTGAACTGGGCTAGGACCGTAGTGTGACACTTAAGCAAGTATGATGGAGTGGAACACTGAGATATGCTACAGGACCGTAGTGGAACACTGAGAAGAAAAAGTGTGTCTTGTGACACTGAAGATGGCCTGGTTGTAGTGTACATTGAATAGTATCATGTGACTGGCCTCTCGAAAGACGCTGCGTCGATAGTGAGTGTGTTGCAGAGACAAGGGCGTCAAGTGTGACACAGTCGAGAAAGGGTGTGGATGATGCAGAGAAAAGGGTGTCGTGTGACATGGAGGACTGGAGTGTCTGGTGACACAGAGAAAAGGGTGTCAAGGGACACGGTTGTGAAGGAGTGTCACAACGTGAATAAGTGTCATGTGGGACACAGAGCGTCATTGTAAGTGTCGTGTGAGACACGGAGTTGATCATAATTTATTATTATACAAATGTTATTTATAATTTATTATTTTAGCATAGATATATATATTATTATTTTAAGATGCTAATAATTTATTATTGTAACATGTATATATATTTTAAATACCTCTAGACCAAAGATTGATTTTTATATTAGTATATTAAAGATAAATTTATTTTAATGCTTTATTTTTGTATCCCGAACTTTTATATTACTAACACCTAATGTAAAAAACCATTTGGTGTTTTTGTAATACTTAGCCTGATTTGTTTACTTTTGAACTTTGGTAAAAATCGAACATTTCTGCTACTTTGAGCTCAATTTCAAGGTACTTTTCATTGTAAAACCAGTCAAAATCATCTCAATTTCTGTAATATGTCTTCCATTCTATACAATGAGACCAGGAAAACTAGAATGCAACAATAAATACCATACAAAAATATAGTGCAAAGTCGCTGTTTTAACCCTTTGACTGTTTTGGTCGTATATATACATCTTACGAGCCAGTGTTTCAGACGTATATATACTCAATAATTCTAGCGGCTTCAAATCAAGCGGAAGAAAGCTGGTAGGCCCACATATGAGAGAATGGGTCTGTGTGGTCAGTGTGCACCACATAAAAAAAATCCTGCAGCACACAGTGCGTAATGAGAAAAAAAAAACTGATCGTTTTCTTGGATTAAAACGCCGACTTTGAGGTGTATTTTCGTATAGTATTTATCGATGTATTTGCGTTTTCATGGTCTTAGGTGATAAAATGGAAAACATGTTACAGAAATAGAGATGATTTTCATTACTTTGACGATGAAAACGACTTTGAAACTGAGCTCAAAGTAGCGGAAATGTTTGATTTTTACCAATGTTCAGGAGTAAACAAATCACACCACACGTCCAATACATGTCAACTGGGGAGTCTAATATTCTTTCACTAGTGCACTGATATTATATATACCATTTTTACAATAATGCGGCAGTCTGCATAACAGCAAATTTTTTATTTTTTTTGTATGAATAAAAAATCAAAATAGAAAGCAATAATAATATAAGAGGGGCCTAGAGATGTGACTAATGAACAGAGGATATGTTATTTTAGTGCCAAGAATGTCTACCTTGTTTATTCTGGATCCTATTTTGAAATTGGCATCTTTTTTAGTTTGCGTGAAATTGGCCAAATTGCCAATTTCTGACCACAATATTGGGTAGTCCAAATTGGTAAATGGGAGGTTTCTTGTACTCAGCTGATAAGATAAAATGGAGTTCTAAAGAAATAGCTATGAGTTTGGTCAACTGGAACAACGGAATTGGCTGAAAATAGGGCTCAAAGTCGGTGAAATCGCCGACGCGCATATGTCACCGAGACCGCTAACTTCGCGGGAGCGTAATTCCATGAGTTTTCGACCAAATTTCAAACTTTTGGTGTCATTACCACCGGGAAAAGATTCTCTATCATTTCATAAGAAAAAATAATTTTTTTTTTTTCAAAAATTTAGTGACATAGAATGACAGTTTCAGAAAGGGGCCTGAAACAGTCAAAGGGTTAATCCAAAAACATGGTCAAAGTTATTTTTTCTCATTACGCACTGTGTGCTGCAGGATTGTTTTTTATACTGCGCACACTGACCACATAGACCCATTCTTTCATATGTAGGCCTACCAGCTTTCTCTCACTAGATTTGAAGGCACTAGAATTTATGAGTACTAGTGCATCATGGACTCTGGTGTGTACTAGTATGGCTGAAACCCTGAAAGGGTTAAAAAAATGTATTTTTTGTTAATATTTTTGGGTGTCTGGAATGGATTAATTTTATTTACATTCATTCTTATGGGATATATTATTTTGGTTTTCGGCCTTTTCGGATTTAGCCCAACCTTCTGGAACGGTAAGGCCGATAGCCGAGGGTCCACCGTATAGTACATAAATGTATAACATTTGAAAATGTGGATTAAAGTAAAGATTGGATGCGAAAAGTGGGTCATAATAAGCGTGTATGCACCTGGAGAAGAGAGGAATGTAGAGGAGAGAGAGAGATTTTGGGAGATGTTAAGTGAATGTATAGGAACCTTTGAACCAAGTGAGAGAGTAATTGTGGTAGGGAACCTGAATGCTAAAGTAGGAGAAACTTTTAGAGGGTGTGGTAGGTAAGTTTGGGGTGCCAGGTGTAAATGATAATGGGAGCCCTTTGATTGAACTTTGTATAGAAAGGGGTTTAGTTATAGGTAATACATATTTTAAGAAAAAGAGGATAAATAAGTATACAAGATATGATGTAGGGCAAAATGACAGTAGTTTGTTGGATTATGTATTGGTAGATAAAAGACTGGTGAGTAGACTTCAGGACGTACATGTTTATAGAGGGGCCACAGATATATCAGATCACTTTTTAGTTGTAGATACACTGAGAGTAAAAGGTAGATGGGATACAAGGAGAATAGGAGCATCAGGGAAGAGAGAGGTGAAGGTTTATAAACTAAAAGAGGAGGCAGTTAGGGTAAGATATAAACAGCTATTGGAGGATAGATGGGCTAATGAGAGCATAGGCAATGGGGTCAAAGAGGTATGGGGTAGGTTTAAAAATGTAGTGTTAGAGTGTTCAGCAGAAGTTTGTGGTTACAGGAAAGTGGGTGCGGGAAGGAAGAGGAGCGATTGGTGGAATGATGATGTAAAGAGAGTAGTAAGGGAGAAAAAGTTAGCATATGAGAAGTTTTTACAAAGTAGAAGTGATGCAAGGAGGGAAGAGTATATGGAGAAAAAGAGAGTGGTGAAGCAATGTAAAAAGAGAGCAAATGAGAGAGTGGGTGAGATGTTATCAACAAATTTTGTTGAAAATAAGAAAAAGTTTTGGAGTGAGATTAACAAGTTAAGGAAGCCTAGAGAACAAATGGATTTGTCAGTTAAAAATAGGAGAGGAGAGTTATTAAATGGAGTGTTAGAGGTATGGGGAATATTTTGAGGAATTGTTAAATGTTGAAGATAGGGAAGCTGTGATTTCGTGTATAGGGCAAGGAGGAATAACATCTTGTAGGAGTGAAGAAGAGCCAGTTGTGAGTGTGGGGGAAGTTCGTGAGGCAGTAGGTAAAATGAAAGGGGGTAAGGCAGCTGGGATTGATGGGATAAAGATAGAAATGTTAAAAGCAGGCAGGGATATAGTTTTGGGGTGGTTGATGCTATTATTTAATAAATGTATGTTAGAGGGTAAAGTACCTAGGGCTTGTTAGAGAGCATGCATAGTTCCTTTGTATAAAGGCAAAGGGGACAAAAGAGAGTGCAAAAATTATAGGGGGATAAGTCTGTTGAGTATACCTGGTACAGTGTATGGTAGAGTTATTATTGAAAGAATTAAGAGTAAGACAGAGAATAGGATAGCAGATGAACAAGGAGGCTTTAGGAAAGGTAGGAGGTGTGTGGACCAGGTGTTTACAGTGAAACATATAAGTGAACAGTATTTAGATAAGGCTAAAGAGGTTTTTGTGGCATTTATAAATTTGGAAAAGGTGTATGACAGGGTGGATAGGGGGGCAATATGGCAGATGTTGCAGGTGTATGGTGTAGGAGGTAGGTTACTGAAAGCAGTGAAGAGTTTTTACGAGCATAGTGAGGCTCAAGTTAGAGTATGTAGGAAAGAGGGAGATTATTTCCCAGTAAAAGTAGGCCTTAGACAAGGATGTGTAATGTCACCATGGTTGTTTAATATATTTATAGATGGGGTTGTAAGAGATGTAAATGTGAGGGTCTTGGCAAGAGGCATGGAGGTAAAAGATAAAGAATCACACAAAGTGGGAGTTGTCACAGTTGCTCTTTGCTGATGTCACTGTGGTCTTGGGAGATTCTGAAGAGAAGTTGCAGAGGTTGGTGGATGAATTTGGTAGGGTATGAAAAAGAAGAAAATTAGAAGTGAATACAGGAAAGAGTAAGGTTATGAGGATAACAAAAAGATTAGGTGATGAAAGATTGGATATCAGATTGGAGGGAGAGAGTATGGAGGAGGTGAATGTATTCAGATATTTGGGAGTGGACGTGTCAGTGGATGGGTCTATGAAAGATGAGGTGAATCATCGAATTGATGAGGGGAAAAGAGTGAGTGGTGCACTTAGGAGTCTGTGGAGACAAAGAACTTTGTCCTTGGAGGAAAAGAGGGGAATGTATGAGAGTATAGTTTTACCAACGCTCTTATATGGGTGTGAAGCATTGGTGATGAATGTTGCAGCGAGGAGAAGGCTGGAGGCAGTGGAGATGTCATGTCTGAGGGCAATGTGTGGTGTGAATATAATGCAGAGAATTCGTAGTTTGGAAGTTAGGAGGAGGTGCGGGATTGCCAAAACTGTTGTCCAGAGGGCTGAGGAAGGGTTGTTGAAGTGGTTCGGACATGTAGAGAGAATGGAGCAAAACAGAATGACTTCAAGAGTGTATCAGTCTGTAGTGGAAGGAAGGCGGGGTAGGGGCCGGCCTAGGAAAGGTTGGAGGGAGGGGGTAAAGGAGGTTTTGTGTGCGAGGGGCTTGGACTTCCAGCGGGCATGCGTGAGCGTGTTTGATAGGAGTGAATGGAGACAAATGGTTTTTAATACTTGACATGCTGTTGGAGTGTAAGCAAAGTAACATGAAGGGATTCAGGGGAAACCGGCAGGCCGGACTTGAGTCCTGGAGATGGGAAGTACAGTGCCTGCACGCTGAAGGAGGGGTGTTAATGTTGCAGTTTAAAAACTGTAGTGTAAAGCACCCTTCTGGCAAGACAGTGATGGAGTGAATGATGGTGAAAGTTTTTCTTTTTCGGGCCACCCTGCCTTGGTGGGAATCGGCCAGTGTTAATAAAAAAAAAAATTGAAAATGTACCAGAAATGTTATAAATGGTGCAAAGGCGACACTAAAACAATATCAAAGATGGTTGACACAAACCCACTGTCATTATAGTATGCTTCTCACTTAGCAACAAATTTGTTTACCAATGTGGTCTTAGGAACGGAACTCAGTCATTAAGCAAGGAGAGGCTGTATACAGCCTCTCCTCTCTTACCAATGGAGTTCTGTTCCTAAGACCACATCGGTAAACGAATTCATCGCTAATCAAGGAGTCACCCCTTACTGACGTTTCAAAAGTGTCACCACCCAAAATTGAAATTCCTTTCAATCTGTTTATTATTAACAGTAATACAACTTGAAATAGGTCAATGACTTACTTCCGAGATATTCCAGAAAATGCGTGCATAGCTGATTACTTGGGATTTTCTTTTTTTTTCAAGAAAACTGCACTTTTTTCAGTTTTTGCTTAGGATAAGAGTAATCTTCTATAATTACCCTTCAGGCACATAGCGCCTAACATTTTCTGTAATGGCTGCAGTCATTTTTTTTTTTTATCCCTTCCTGCCCTCCACCCCTCAATACCTCTCTACAAAATGTCAGTTTTTATTAATTTGGGAGTCTTTATCATACTTCTATGTTATTTATACCTATTATTCTGGAATAAATATGATAGGTAGATAACTTTTTTATTTTATTATAAAAAATAATAATAAGGTTATCTACCTTTATTGATAGTAATAGTATAATTATACAATATTTTATAGTGGGGTAAGGCACATCTCCTTGCAGCATGGGGTAGCATCAGTTACTGAGACACTACTGGTTTCTCCCTCTGTTGTAGCTCTGCCCACTTTGTAACGATGCCAAATGGTGAATTAAATACGTATAGTAAAATAAAAATCAAACTCCAACTTGATAACTTTATTTTAATGTGCATAACTAATATATATTACAGAAAACAATAAAAGGTTTCCCATCACATTTATTCCAAATTGATATCAGAAACACGATAAATACCCTAGAACTGTAATAAATATGCCAAAATGAATAATATAAGCCATATTATGTGAGGGGTAAGGGCAGAGGCTGTCATTCTCTCATCTGTACCTCTAGTCTATAATGAAAGAAAAAGGAGTTTACATCAGGGCAAACTCTCCTAGATCACTCTTATCATAAGAAAAAAATGCAAAAATAGCGTGATTTTTCCTGATTTTTTTTTCTAAGTCGTATGCTATGCTCTCTGTCTCATGGCATCGTAAGAAAAGATTAAACTCAGTGAACAAGGTATGTCAATGGTAATAATAATTTATAATAATAGTTTATAATAATAATTTATTTTCATATAGTCAGACTTGAGTTCTGGAAATGGGAAGTACAATGCCTGCACTTTAAAGGAGGGGTTTGGGATATTGGCAGTTTGGAGGGATATGTTGTATATCTTTATATGTATATGCTTCTAAACTGTTGTATTCTGAGCACCTCTGCAAAAACAGTGATAATGTGTGAGTGTGGTGAAAGTGTTGAATGATGAAAGTATTTTCTTTTTGGGGATTTTCTTTCTTTTTTGGGTCACCCTGCCTTGGTGGGAGACGGCCGACTTGTTGAAAAAAAAAATAATAATTTATAATAGTAAGAAGAATAATTTATAATAATAACAATATACAAGGAGCAAGGGGCTGGTAACCCCTTCTCCTGTATATATTACTAAATTTAAAAGGCAAAACTTTCGTTTTTCCTTTTGGGCCACCCCGCCTCGGTGGGATATGGCCGGTGTGTTGAAAGAAAGAACAATATACGAATAATAATTTATAATAATAATTTATAATATAATAAATACTAATCGTTCTGGAGTGCTTCAAATGTCATACGTATTTTATATAGGTTTGATAGCTGACATTTAAAGCACTCCAGAGCAATTATTATTATTATGATTATTACCATCAATATACCTTGATCACTGAGTTTAATCATTTCTTAAGCTGCCATGATACACCGAGAATGTAAACACAGACGAACACACCAGCTAACCTCTTTACTGTGAACCTTTGTACTTCTTCCATTTTCCTCTTGCAAGTGCTGTTGCACTTCTATTTTCTACTATGGGATGCACAATAAAGTACAAATTTATAGATGAAATATGTAGTCTTGGAGACTGCTTGATGCTGAGATGCATCACTAACCCCTTTACAATGAACTTTTGTACTTTTTACATTTTCCTGTTGTTTTTCCTCTTGGAAGAGGAAAAAACAACAGGAAATTTGTACAGATATGTAGTCTTGGAGACTGTGAAAGCTAATGTTCTGAGGGACTGTAGGAAGGAGATTCAGATGCTTGATGCTGAGATGCTGTGTTGCCCGTTCGTGATCCAAGTTCTCATATATAGTATACAATAACGACTCGTCAGAGCCCGTCGTAACTCCGAGTTGTCGGGAAACGAGTACATTGGTAAGTGAGGAGAGGCTATATATTTTTTTTCCTACTACCTATGATCTAATTATACAATTAGCCATATAGTGAATATGTTCCATTAGTAATAAGGGTTGGAAGGCAAGAGTTGTTTGTTTCACACCTAAGCATATTTAAAAAAAAAATTCCAACTATAATAAAAAATGTTCAACCATGGTCACCCAACACCACTTGGGAAATTATCAGCATAAATTAGTAAGTTCTATATTTTCAGATATGCCCCTTAATTAAAAAATCATTTACCAGAACTTCAAATAAACACTAATATAAAAAAATAAGAAAACTAATATGGTTAAAAGAGGTTGGTCTGACAAAATACAGACCAGACATAGTCCTACCCATTTTGTCTGGTGCAAAAATTTCTTTTCATTAATATACTAGGTTGCATGTAATAAAATGTTAGATGCATGCTCTAACCTCATCTCTTCATTGGCGGCAAACATGTCACTCTCACGATGGTGGTGATTGTGTGCCTCATAGGCCCTCTTGGAGTAAAACAGAGCCGAGCACAAGTTGCACTGCACCACTTCCCTGTTATTCAGGGGTCAATGCAGAAGAGCAGGAGTTTAATTTCTTTCATATCACTCCAAATAAGAGAAAACAAAATTTTATAAAAACTATAATTTATTACTACAATGTCAACTTATAAAAAACTATCAAAGCTACCTATTCTGTTAACTACATACTGTATATAGGTTCAGCATCATCACTTAAGCAAAAACACACTGTGAAAGAATCTACATTATGCAAATACCCCTCTCCCTCAATTTGCAGTCCCAGAACACATGATTTCATACATGTACCGAGTTTGCAATACCTGCTGCAAGTGAGAGTTTCCAATAGTTTAGAAAAAACAAGTGTTAAGAGAGTACAATCTACAAATGTGTGTGTTCTACAAGTCTGGTGTGTATGGGGAGGAAGAGAGGGTGAGGAAGTGTGTGTGAGTGAGAGAGAATATGTGAGTAAGAGTGTGTGTACTCACCAATTTGTGGCTGCAGGGGTTGAGTCACAGCTCCTGGCCCAGCCTCTTCACTGGTCACTACTAGGTCCTCTCTCTCCCTGCTCCATGAGCTTTATAATACCTCGTCTTAAAACTAATGGTTCCTGCCTCCTCTACGTCACTTTCTAGACTACATTCCACTTCCTGACCACTCTATGACTGTTGAAATACTTCCTAACAACCCTATGACTCATCTGAGTCTTCAACTTCCAATTGTGACCCTTGTTTCTGTGTCCCATCTCCGGAACATCTTGTCTCTGTCTGTCTTGTCAATTCCTCACAGTATTTTGTATGTCGTTATCATGTCTTCCCTAACTCTCCTGTTCTCCAGTGTCATCAGGCCGATTTCATAAGAATATAAGAAAGAAGGAACACTGCAGCAAGCCTACTGGCCCATGCGAGGCCAGTAGGCTTGCACTTAACCCGTAAATGGTCCAAACATATATATACGTTCTCTCACACAGCGCCCCGATTATGAAAAAAAAAAATTAATAGAAATAAATAGCACAATTTTCCAAGTGTTATAGGATAAAAAAATTTTTTAGGGGCAGTACTTGCCAAGATATGAGGCCGCAAAGCTGGCACCGGATGCTACCTGACAGCAACATTGAGTTCTGCCACTTGCATAAGTCTTGCCGATATACCTTTTTTTCTCGTTTTTATATTATTTTATATATTTTTTATGTTCTGATAATTACAGTTTATAGTAGTTCTTCTCATTTCATAACCAATCTTTGTTCTGACACTAATATTAGGTACTGAAATTGTACTCAAATTGTCACAGACACATTGACAGGTGGTCATTTACTATTGTCTAGAAATACAGTGGACCCCCGGTTAACGATATTTTTTCTCTCCAGAAGTATGTTCAGATGCCAGTACTGACCGAATTTGTTCCCCTAAGGAATATTGTGAAGTAGATTAGTCCATTTCAGACCCCCAAACATACACGTACAAACGCACTTACATAAATATACTTACATAATTGGTCGCATTCGGAGGTGATCGTTATGCGGGGGTCCACTGTATATACAAAGTATTTATAAGTCCCAGCAATGTTTTGGACACATGGGAGTATATAATAATAATAATAATAATAATCAGAGAGAGCCACTTGTGAACCAACAGGTATAACAAATGATGACGGTATTTGCCAGTCATCCTTGCACAGTATAGCACTGTCTGGATTTTTTGGGGTTATCCTAGGTAATTTACACTATGTATACATAATTGTATTTATGCGTACCTGTGAGACAGAGAGACAGAGATAGACGAACAGATAGACATAGAATGAGACAGATGGAGATAGAGTCAGCCAGCCAGTCAGCCACCCAGCCAACCTGCTTAACATGCATTACACGTTCCAGAATTGTTTCTCCATACTTACGGCATACGTTATAAGACATTCTGAAAGGATGTTACACATGGGTTATTATCGAGGTTTTTGATATTTCCTCGACCACTTATGGCCACATCCACCTCAAAGCCACTAAACTCAGGGTCAGCATCACTTTCCTCTTAACCCTTCAACTGTTTCGGTCGTATATATACATCTTACGAGCCAATGTTTCCAACGTATTTATATGCATAAATTCTAGTGGCTTCAAATCAAGCGGGAGAAAGCTGGTAGGCCTACATGAGAGAGAATGGGTCTGCATGGTGGGTGTGCACCCTGTGAAAAAAAATCTTGGACTCAGTGGTGCACTGTGGGAAGGCCATCTTGGTACAGTGGTCCCTCGTTTATCGTAATTAATCCGTTCCTGGAGGTGTTACTATTATCGAAATCTACAATTTTCGAATCAATTTTCCCCATAAGAAATAATGTAAATACAATTAATCCGTTCCTGACACCCAGAAGTATTAAAACAAAAATTTTTTCACATGAAATATAGATGTAGTACATAAACAATACAGTGGCACATGATGAATGAAACTAACAGCATAACACTTACCCTTATTGGCGATTCTTCTTAGTGTATGGAAGACTGGAGGAGGAGAGAGATTGGATTATTTACAGTTTGGAAGGGGAATCCCCTTCCATCAACATCTCAGGTACCAATTGCTTTTCTGGGGTTACTTCTCTTCTCTGTTTCTTAATGCCACTAGGACCAGCTTGAGAGGCACTGGAGTCCTGTCTCGCAAAGTAACTGTCCAGAGAGCTCTGTTTCTGGCGTCCCTAAAATGGGCCAAGACTTTGTCTCTGTACATGTTGCCAACATGGCTTGCAACAGCCTTGTCAGGGTGATGTTTCTCCATAAATCTTTCCATCTTAGCCCACATTTCAAAAATCTCCTTAATTTCTGAAGAAGGCACTTTCTTCCATCTCTCTTTCTCCTCCTCTGCAGCAAGATTCTGAGCTGCGATCTGTTGCTCTTCCTGCTGAAGCTCTTGCAGCTCCTCAGTGGTGAGCTCTTCGGTGTGGTCTTCCACCAACTCTTCCACATCCTCCAAACTCACATCCAACCCCATGGAACTCCCCAGTGCCACAATAGATTTAACAATAGACACAGGCTCATCAGGGTCAGCCCCAAACCCTTCAAAATCCCTCTTGTCGACACAATTTTCTCCAAGCAGAGTTCAAAGTCCTGGTGGTCACTCCCTCCCAAGCCGTACCTATAAGGGTTATGCAATGGAGGATGCTGAAGTGTTCTCTCCAAAAATCTCTTAGGGTCATGTGAGTGTCTGAGGTCACATTCAAGCACCTTTGAAACATTGCTTTGGTGTAGAGTTTTTAAAAGTTTGCAATGACCTGCTGGTCCATGGGCTGGAGGAGAGGAGTGGTACTGGGGTGCAAGAACTTTACTGTGATGAACCCAAACTCCTCAAAAATTAGGTCATCCAAGTTTGGAGGATGAGCAGGTGCATTGTCCATTACTAGGAGGCACTTGAGATCCAATTTCTTTTCCAGGAGGCAATTCTTCACACTAGGGCCAAACACTTCGTTGAACCACTCGACGAAAATGTCCCTCGTGACCCATGCCTTACTATTAGATTTCCAAAACACACACAATTTACTCTTCATAACATTGTTTTTCCTGAACACTCTGGGATTTTCAGAATGGTACACTAGTAACGGCTTCACTTTGAAATCCCCACTAGCATTAGTACAGAACATGAGCGTCAGCCTGTCTTTCATAGGCTTGTGTCCTGGCAGTGCTTTTTCCTCCTGTGTAATGTAGGTCCTCTTTGGCATTTTCTTCCAAAAGAGGCCTGTTTCGTCACAATTGAACACTTGTTCATGTTTCAGTCCTTCAGCCTCTATGTACTCCTTGAATTCATGCACATATTTTTCAGCTGCTTTGTGGTCCGAACTGGCAGCCTCACCATGCCTTACCACACTGTATATGCCACTACGGTTCTTAACTCTCTCAAACCAACCTTTGCTGGCCTTAAATTCACTCACATCACCACTATTTGCAGGCAATTTCTTTACCAGATCGTCGTGCAACTGCCTAGCCTTTTCACAAATAATCGACATCATAATACTATCTCCTGCTAATTGTTTCTTGTTTATCCACACCAATAATAACTTCTCAACCTCTTCGAGTACTGGTGATCTCATTTTTGTCAGCATATTTACCCCTTTGCAACAGCAGCAGCCTTGATTTCCTTTTTCTTGGCCACGATGAAACATATGGTTGTATAGGGTTTGTTATACATCCTATCCAGTTCAGCCACACTTACGCCACTTTCATATTGTTCAATGATGTTTTTCCTAAATTCAATCGTATTTCTCACCTTCTTTATCAAAGGCTTGGCACTAGGAGCTTTCTTTGAGCCATGGTAGCTTATTTAGTACTTTTAAGCACTAAAATGAATGGAATAGTATTATGAAATATTTTGTAGGAGCAAGTGAGGGGACCTTCGCTCACTGGTAAACAATGCCAGACTGGCTGGGTAGGGAGGCCGTCCCACCTCACAGTGCGCGTACACGCTCCGGATGAACTACTATTCGCGAGTCAATCTATGATTAGTGAGCCCATGTTTTTACGAAAATATCACTATGATTTCCGAAATTTACGACTCTCGAGCCCTACGATTATCGAGGGACCACTGTAGTCCATTTTCACCATGCCTCGCTGTGAGAAGTACCTCACTCCTCGCCGGATTGGAGGTCTACTGTTCCCAAGTGATAGTTCCAACAGCGATGGAAGTGCCAGTGAAAGTGAATTTCATGGTTTTAGAGAGGGCGTGACCGAAAGCAGTGCCCAAAATAACGTAATTAGTGATGAAAACCCAGATGACCCACAACCGTCCACCTCTGGTGCTGGCACATTTCATTCACGTTCACCTGTACAGTAGGGCTCCGCTTTACGGCGTTTCGCCTTATGGCATTCCTCTAATATGGCGATGTCAAATTATGACCAAAATTTACTATACAGCAAGCAGTCTTTCAAATACGGCGCACCCCACCCGGTTTGTTTACATTCTCCATGACCACATCTATTACGTCAGGAAACTTTGCAAAATTTCAAGTGTTTTAAAGTTACTTATTATTATTAAAGATTAGCCGGTATTCTCCCGGCCTGGGCCTTTTCTTAAAGTTACTGTGTATTTTATGTACTCTGATAATTATACTTATGTGTACCTGTACCTAAATATACTTACACACTGTGCTGGTGTGCAGGTACACATTAAAATCGCTGAGAGTCTCTCTACTCATGACGCCAATACTATGTAATAATAATCACTCTTGGGCACACTAAATGTCTTATTTTACATTAATATAGGCATTTTCATTAATCCATCTATGATATTTTCCTCAAAATTATATATGAAACCCATTACATAGCATATAAACATAATATATACACTCACAGAATAAAAATTGACGTAAATATGAGATTTATTTACAAAGCGGCTGTGTAGGTAGTGTCGGAAGAATTACGTTTCCTCTAGTCATACAGGGGGATAACTGTGGAAAAATATTCTTTTCGTATGCCTTCACTCTATATATAACAATTCACGACCTTTGTGGGTTTAGTGCTATTTATTATGATGATAATAATAATAATAATATCTTCATTCACTCTAAAAATGGTGTGTTGCTGTTTGTTTATTCTGTACTAACTTGTACAACTTGTACACAATGTAAGAGTATTTGTATTGTGAGGTAATTATTATTATAATAAAAAAAATATTGAGGTAAATGTTTTACAAACTCTTACAAATGTTAAGTAAGACACATATGCAACAGTTAGGTATCTTTATTTCGAAACGTTTCGCCTACACAGTAGGCTTCTTCAGTCGAGTACAGAAAAGTTGATAGAAGCAGAAGATACTTGAAGACGATGTAATCAGTCCATCACCCTTAAAGTTTTGAGGGTGATGGACTGATTACATCGTCTTCAAGTATCTTCTGCTTCTATCAACTTTTCTGTACTCGACTGAAGAAGCCTACTGTGTAGGCGAAACGTTTCGAAATAAAGATACCTAACTGTTGCATATGTGTCTTACCTAACAATCTGTCGGTATTTTATACCATTTTAATGTTCTTACAAATGTACGTGAATGAACTAAAAGTAGACACATATTAATACGCATTTATTTCGCCTGACCAAGTGATCTCCCACTACCTGTTCAGTTTGTATTCTTACATAGTCTGAACTCTGTATCTCATTCTCTCTCTTATTTACTCTTTCGTTAACTAGTTGGCTCTCATTGACGATGGCATCTAAGCTTAGCTGTGATAAAAAGGAGTCGTAAGCCCCTTGCTTTAAGTGCTAAGTTAGAGGATGATGGTGTGCCATTCTGATTTTATTCAACATTAATATTAATATTCTAAGGTGAGTAATAAATGTACTCTGTGTGTATCTTACCTTTTATTATATTTTAATGCCTATTTCTATTGCCAACTTAATATTAGTGTAAACTTGTTGTCTGGCATTTATTGCATATTTTATATGTGCTCTGATAATAATACTTGTGGAGCTGTGTGGTAGCCAGGCGGAGGGACAACATTACGTTTTCTCTGCTCAGCCATCAGAGAAAACGTGTATAAATCTGCGTTTAGCCCAGCCACTCCGCTTTTGTTTTCAATTTTCGGCATGAATTATTCATTACTTCTCCCTTTGTTTATGATGGCATCTAAAGGTAGTTGTTAGGAACAATTAAATTCAGTGAACAAGGTATGTCGATGCTAATAATATGGCTCTGGGCCACAGTGTAGGTAGCCGGTAGGTGTAGCCCAGGCGGGCCACACCTACCGGCTACCTACACTGACTTCCTACAAATAAATACTACTCACTTCTCTTCCTATATTAAGACTACACATATTTTAAGGTAAATAGTGAGTGTACTGTATGTGTATTTTAACTCTCTGGGCTGTTTTAACCCTTTCAGGGTCCAGAGGCCAAATTTCAAAGTGTGCACCAGAGTCCAAGAATTTTCAAAAAAAAATTTTTTATTTTTTCTTATGAAATGGTAGAAAATCTTTTTCTGAAGGTAATAAAACAAAAAGTACGAAATTTGATGGAAAACTGACAAAATTATGCTCTCACAAATTTTGATGTGTCAACAATATTTGCGAATCGGCAATTTTGCAGACTTTGACTCCCTTTTTAGACCAATTACATTATTCCAGTCGACCAAATTCTTAGCTATTTCACTAGTATTACTTCTATTCTATCAATTGAGCACAAGAAATCGCCAAGTCAACTGTTTCAACTACAAAATAAAGTGATCGGAAATTGGTAATTTGGCCAATTTAACACAAAGTTCAAAATATTCCAATTTCAAAATAGGGTCCAGAATAAACAATGTAGGTATTCCTGGCACTAAACTAACATTTCTTCTGTTCATTAGTTACAAATGAATCCCATTTTGATTATTTATTCACATAATGAATTTTTATTCAAACCAAACAATAGAAGATTTACTGTTATGCAATATTGTAATAATTGTAAAAATATCATCAAAACATTTGTGGATGTATATTAGACCCACCAGCTGGCATGTGTTAGACGTGTGAGGTCGTTTGTTTACTCTTGAACATCGGCAAAAATTTAACATTTCCTCTACTTTGAGCTCAGTTTCAAGCCATTTCTAGCGCTAAAACCAATCAAAATCATCTCCAGTTCTGTAATATGTCTTCCATTCTATCAAATGCGACCAAGAAATCGCAAATACAACTATAAAAAACATACAAAAAACACTGCAAAGTTGCTGTTTTAATCTAAAATCATGGTCTTAGTTTTTTCTCTCATTATACACTGTGTGCTGCAGGATTTGTTTTATGTGGTGCACACATACCACATAGATGTATTCTCTCATATCTAGGCCCAAATTTACCACTCACAGCTTATCAGTGAGCTGAGCTTATGGCGTAGATCTACGGTTTGGACCCTGAACGTAAAGCCGTAGATCTATGGCACGAACCCTGAAAGGGTTAAATATCATATATTAAGTATGAGACGGGGAGCCAGGGCTACCTACACCTGACTTCCTACAATTAAGTACTACTCACCTCTCTCCCTACATTAAGATTACAAATACACCTACCATCCAACTTACGACTAAGCTTAGTTCCGACCAACCGGTCGTAAGTCGAAATGGATGGAAGTCGAACCTTTGAAAATTGCCGACATATTGGGTAGGGCATAATGTCAAAACTTTCCTATATAAACTACCTACATAATACTGTAATGTAATGTACAATCATTATTTCATTCTTTTTACCATAATTTACTTCTATTGTTGTATTTTAATTATTTATGTACTGTATGGACGCTGTATAGCCCTTGTGGCTTAGCGCTTCTTTTTGATTATAATAATAATAATATGTACTGTATATAATGTATACATGGTAGTGATATGTATTGTAAATTTTACATCGCATACAGTATCATACGTTACTATTATCTTTATGTATTGTCGACACAGTGGAATGAGAGAATACCACTGGTAGTATCATCCTGCCAGAATGTTGTGCAACCTCTACCCTAAGTAAAGAGAAACAACTCTGGAACATGTGTAATACATATCCGGCTGGCTGGCTGGGTGGCCGGGTCTGTGGTTGGCCGGGTGGGTGGGTGGGTGGCCAGGTGGGTGGGTGGGTGGTTGGATGGATGGGTGGGTGGGTGGGTGGCTGGATGGGTGGGTGGGTTGGTGGTTGGTTGACTGGCTGACCGAATGTGGCTGTCTCTTTGTATCTCTCTCTCTGTATCTCTCTGCATCTCTCTCTCTCTCTCACTGGTGCACGTAAGTCAAGTTATCATACATATTATAAATTACCTAGGATAACCCAAAAAATCCAGACAAAGTGCTATACAGTGGATCTGTGCTCCAGTGCCCTAAGTTAATAATAATAATAATAATCATTATTAATACAATAATACATATGTACTAATATTAATATTATTATTATTATTATTAAGCTATAATATAATAATCGTGTCCACTCATTACTTACCTTATAATATCTGTAGTTTTAATGTAGAGTGAGAGGTGAGTAAACAAGATTAAATGAATAAATGAGAGAGAGAATGAGAATGTAGAATGTTCACGAGTTATGTAAACAAACGTTGTTGTTGTTGTTACCAGCCCCGACACGAATGATTCCTGTTCACTGTCAAGCCGACCAGAAAAACATCACATATTTGTTAATTTATATGTTATGTAGCATGTTTATTATATAATTTTGAAAAAAAATCATAGATGGATTAAGCAAAATGTCTATATTAACGTTTTATACACATTTAATGCGCCTCAGTGATTATTATTGTTATCATTATTAATATGGCGTCTTCAAGACCAAGTACACTCTTAATGAGTGGCTCTGAGACAGACACACAGGTAGACAGACACAGGTAGACAAAGACAGACACAGGTAGACAGAAAGACACACAGGTAGACATAAAGACACACAGGTAGACATAAAGACAGACACACAGGTAGACAGAAAGACAGACACACTAGTAGACAGACAGATAAACACACAGAGATACAGACAGGTTTATGTGCAACAGTGAAAACAAATAGAGAGTTGGAGAGTAAGAGCCTTTCTTGCCACAATCTCCAGTGCAAGATTCAGACTTCATCTTAGGGGCCATGGTGAAATTTACTGTCCAGTTAGTACAGTTAATACAGTATGATGCTGCTGATAGGGCAGGGTTACTCAAACTGATGCTGCCTGCATGACACATTGCCGCCGCGAGTATTGTCAAATATTGTACAGTGGTGTGCATCAGCCGGCCCAGCCCAGCTGCCAGATGCATGGTCGTAAGTCGAGTGGACGTATGTCGAGCAGGTCTTAAGTCGGATGGTAGGTGTACTTTAAGATAAGTAATGAATGTACTGTGAATGTATTTTACTTTGTGTGTTTTTAATGCCCAGTTCTATTACTAACTTAATATAATTTAGTATAAACTTGTTGTCTGGCATTTATATGGATTTATAAATGGAAAAAATGGCATTCTGCCTTCCAGCGATGTCTGCTTTCCGGCGACAGCCTGGAACCTAACCTGCCATATAAGAGGGGCCCTACTGTACCAGGACAAAAAAGGAAACTATTTCCCTGTTTACAGGACTCAGATCTGAGCAGTGAAAGTGATAATGATAGTGATTTCAAAGTTATTGAAAGCAGCTCGAGTTGAGACAGTGAGGGGGAATATTCACCAGTGAAGCGGCAGTATGTATGACACAACATGCGTTCTGGTAGTGTATCTTATGCCTTTCCAAGGTAAAGGAGTAAATCTGGGAGTACATCCCTTGGCCCTACACCACGACCTGACAGCGAAGATGACGATATTGTTACAATGGGGATGTGTAATGTGCGTGGGAAAGGTGATGGTGGTGGTGATGTTGGCGGTGGCATAAGTCATGTGGCACCAGCAGTGGGCCACACTACTATTGACACTGCTGACTCTGCACAAGCACAACCAGCCTCACCCAACCCCACATTCCCACAACATCCACAACCACAACCTGCACAACCACAACCACATTTCAATATCCAGAACCCACCAGCAGACCGAATCTGGGATTTGCAGCAAGGTGACGATTTTATTCCCAATCCCCATGACTTTGATGAAAAACAAAGTGGAATACGGCCATTGTGTACACTTGGGAACAATGCTACTGAACTAGAATGCTTTCAGTTATTCTTTGATGAACCCCTGATGGAAATTATTGTCAGGGAAAGCAACACACACTATAAGTACACCATGGCAAATACAATTCTTTCACCAAGGTCATGGCTACACCAGTGGAAGGACACAACTGTGGCATAGATGTACCTGTTCTTTGCCACAAGAATGCTTATGCCACATGTGTATAAGCACACTGTCACCACATATCGGTCAATGGAATGCCTGATTTCAACCCTAGGTTTTAGTGATATTATAGGAGTCAATCGTTTTTTGATACTGTTACATATGTTACACTTTTCAGACAAAACAAGGCCTGACAGAAGCGACAGGTTATATAAGATCAGAAATGTGTTTATGTACCTGAAACAAAAGTGTTGCATTTATTTGTATCCCTTCAGGAAGCTTGTTATTGAAGAGTCTTTGATTTTATTCAAAGGAAGACTCTCATTCAAGCAGTGCATACTAAGCAAGAGGAAATGCTTTGGTATAAAGTTATTTGTACTGTGTGATTGCAAAAGTGGTCTCATGTTGGATATCATTGTGCACACTGGCAGTAATACATTGAGAGATGCCAGGAAGTTATTGGGTATCTCTGGTGATGTGGTTAGAACAATGATGGAACCATATCTTGGTAAGGGGCATATGTTATATACTGATAACTGGTACACAAGCCCCGTACTCAGTGATTTCTTGCAAGTGAACCTGACAGACGTGTTTGGCATAGTGCGTGTTAATTGTAAGCATATGCCAAGGTTCAACGCTGGCACTCGCAGAGGTGAGGTGCAGGCCTTTGCTGCCAATGACATCATGGCATTTTGGTGGCATGACAAACGTGATGTCACATTGTTGACATCAGTTCACCGAAATGAAATGGCACACACTGGCAGCCACAATAGAGAGACCAATGAACCCATTCCAAAACCTGCAGCTGTCATGGACTACAACCTCAATATGCGCTTAGTGGACAAATGTGACATGCAGACTGGGTTTGCTGATTGTGTACGCAAGAGTTGTAAGTGGTATATGAAACTTTTTTTTCCATCTTCTTGATATTTCCATGCTAAATGCTCATAACATATACAAGTTGAGGACCAACAACAAACCAAAATATGGTGAATTTTGTTTGTCAGTCATCAGACAAATAATCGCAAAGTACCGAGGAGCAACACCTGCAATAGACCAGCGCCCACGAAATTACCAACACACGCCATCTCATTTGAGGCCTGGTGATCACTACCCCATACAACTGCCTCCTACTGCTTTCAAGAAAAGTGCTCAGAAGAGGTGTTTTGTATGTGAACATACCACAAGATGCCCACAAACACGCAAACACTTGTTTTATGTGTGAGGAGTGTCAAGTACCACTCTGCATATACCCATGTTTCAAAGAGTTCCAAAAGTTGCAGCAGTTCTAGGAAAGTGTTCAGTGACTGTACATATGTATATATATTATGGAACAATAGTAATAAACAATGTTTTGTATTGTTTGTTTGTGTAAACAAGTTTTTTATACAATCTAATAGTGATAATGTTTGTTCAGTTATTGTGTTGTAAACAATGAGTGTATATTTGAACAATGCACCTTACTTTGGTCTCACAGGCCACGTAAGTTACTTAGAAAATAAAAATATTGGAAAATACAAGAAACCTTCGAATTGGAGTAAATAAAAGAATACCGGGTGGACGGCATTCGCTGCTGTTGCCATATGCCGCTCATTTTCTGCCAACTTTGTGCCTCTGTATCTCGGTAAGTACTGATGGCAAAAACAATTTTTTAGGCTTAAAACACTCAGTAAAATAATCCTAACATTTGGTAAGAATTTTTTTTTTTTTTTTTGAATATTTTGCGACATAGAATGACAGTTTCAGAAAGGGGCCTGCGACAGTCAAAGGTTTAATAGTTTGGCTTTTCCCATCCAACTCCTGTTACCCTCTCTACTTGTAATTCTACTATGTATTCAAAACACAGAACCATGTGATCACTAGCTCCAAGGGGCCTCTCATATGTAATGTCCTCAATGTCTGAACTGCTCAGAGTGAACACAGGGTCCAGTCTTGCTAGTTCATCCTCTCCTCTCTCTCTCTCTCTCTGGTAGTGTCCTTAGGATGTTGATGCATAAGGTTTTCCAGTACCACATCCATCATCTTGCTCTCTATGTTTTGGGACCCCCGTGTGGCTCCAGGTTTTCATAGTCGATCTCCCTGTGGTTGAAATCGCCCATAACCAGTAACTTTGCTCTGCTCGAGTGAGCTCTTCTTGCCACCTCAACCAGTGTGCCCACCATTACTCTGTTCCTCTCTTCATATTCCTCTCTTGGCCTCCTGCAGTTCTGTGGTGGATTATACATCACTGCAATGACTACCTTATGTTCCCCAGACTGAAGTGTACCTACTACGTAGTCCCTTCCTCCAATCTCGTCCATGCCTTCCATTTTCTCAAATCTCCATCGGTCTTTTGTGAGCAGTGCAACCCCTCCTCCCCCTCTGCTCCTTCTATCTTTCCTCAGGATCTGATATCCTGGTGGGAAGATTGTGTCTGTTATTGTCTCAGTGAGTTTTTCTGTGACTGCTATGATGCCTGGGGACTTCTCACTCATTCTTTCATGCCACTCCTCATATTTATTCGTTATTCCATCCGCGTTTGTGTACCAAACCTTCAACTTCTTTTCTAATACTGTTATCCTGAGAGAAGATTGGGGTTGGGGAATCAGGAGCCCTGGCAGGTGCCTACAGGGAGTTGGGGTGGGGGCAGAGTTCCCATAGGGGGTTGCTGTATGGGGGGTGGGGGCAGAGGGATCAGTGTGTGAGTGTCAGTTTAGATTGCTCAGTTGCCTTGGGGTTGTCGTGGTTGGAGTCCTTCTGCAGGTGTTTCTGGAGGGTGTGCTTGCTCTTTCACCTGCATCTGGGTTCTTCTGCTCATCTTCATCATTTCCTCTCGTTCCTCCTTTCGTTTTTGTACTCTTTCAGTATCAACCTTTCCTCGTGTTCTGTCTCGATCGAGGTACACTCTGGTACTCTTGTTTCTCTCTCAGTCATGCTTTCTCCTGCAGAATTATGATTTGAGTTGATTCTGCCTTGAAAATTACTTTGAGAGGCCATTTCCATCCCTTTGCAAACCACCCAATGTGTGTGTGTGTGTGTGTGTACTCACCTAATTGTGGTTGCAGGGTTCAAGACTCAGCTCCTGGCCCCGCCTCTTCAGTGATCGCTACTAGGTCCTCTTTCTGCTCCCTGAGCTTTGTCATACCTCGTCTTAAAGCTATGTATGGTTCCTGCCTCCACTACATCACTTGCTAGACTATTCTACTTCCTGACACCTCTATGGCTAAAGAAATGCTTCCTAACATCCCTGTGACTCGTCTGAGTCTTCAGCTTCCAATTATGACCCCTTGTTTCTGTGTCCCCTCTCTGGAACATCCTGTCTCTGTCCACCTTATCTATTCCACGGAGTATTTTGTATGTCGTTATCATGTCTCCTGTGACCCTCCTGTCCTCCAGTGTCGTCGGGCCGATTTCCCTCAACCTTTCTTCGTAGGACATTCCCCTGAGCTCCGGAACTAACCTTGTTGCAAACCTTGCACTTTCTCTAATTTCTTGATGTGCTTGGCCAGGTGTGGGTTCCAAACTGGTGCTGCATACTCCAGTATGGGCCTGACGTACACGGTGTACAGTGCCTTAAATGATTCCTTACTAAGGTATTGGAACGCTATTCTCAGGTTTGCCAGGTGCCCATATGCTGCAGCAGTTATCTGGTTGTGTACTTCCGGAGATGTGTTCGGTGTTATAATCACGCCAAGATCTTTCTCCTTGAGCGAGGTTTGCAGTCATTGGCCACCTAGCCTATACTCCGTCTGCAATCTTCTTTGCCTTTCTCCAATCTTCATGACTTTGCATTTGGCAAAGTTGAATTCGAGAAGCCAGTTGCTGGACCACGTGTCCAGCCTGTCCAGGTCTCTTTCAAGGTCTGCCTGATCCTCATCTGATTTAATTCTTCTCATTAACTTCACATCGTCTGCTAACAAGGACACCTCTGAGTCTATCCCTTCCATGTCATTCACGTATACCAAAAATAGCACTGGTCCTAGGACTGACCCCTGTGGGACCCCGCTCATCACAGGTGCCCACTGTGATGCCTCATCACGCACCATGACTCGTTGTTGCCTCCCTGTCCAGGTATTTTCTGATCCATTGAAGTGCCCTTCCCGTTATACGTGCCTGATCCTCTAGTCTCTGCACTAATCTCTTGTGAGGAACTGTGTCAAAGGCCTTCTTGCGGTCCAAGAAGATGCAATCAACCCACCCCCCTCTCTCTCGTTTCTTACTTCTGTTACTTTATCATAAAATTCCAGAAGGTTTGTGACACAGGATTTGCCTTCCATGAAACTGTGCTGGTTGTCATTTATACTTTTGTTCCATTCCAGGTGCTCTACCACTCTCCTCCTGATAATCTTCTCCATGACTTTGCATACTATACACGTCAGTGACACTGGTCTGTAGTTTAGCGCCTCTTTTCTGTCTCCTTTTTTAAAAAATGGGAACTACATTTGCCATCTTCCATACCTCAGGTAGTTGTCCAGTTTCAAGGGATGTGTTGAAGATTGTGGTTAATGGGACACACAGCATTTCTGCTCCCTCTCTAAGGACCCATGTGTGTGTACTCACCTAATTGTGGTTGCAGGGGTCGAGACTCAGCTCCTGGCCCCGCCTCTTCACTGATCGCTACTGGGTCCTCTCTCTCTCTGCTTCCTGAGCTTTGTCATACCTCTTCTTAAAACTATGTATGGTTCCTGCCTCCACTACTTCACTTGCTAGGCTATTCCACTTGCTGACAACTCTATGACTGAAGAAATACTTCCTAACGTCCCTGTGACTCGTCTGAGTCTTCAGCTTCCAGTTGTGACCCCTTGTCCCTGTGTCCCCTCTCTGGAACATCCTATCTCTATCCACCTTGTCTATTCCCCGCAGTATCTTGTTTGTCGTTACCATGTCTCCCCTGACCCTTCTGTCCTCCAGTGTCGTCAGTCCGATTTCCCTTAACCTTTCCTCTGGGACTAGCCTTGTTGCAAACCTTTGTACTTTCTCTAACTTCTTGACGTGCTTGACCAGGTGTGGGTTCCAGACTGGTGCTGCATACTCCAGTATGGGCCTAACATACACAGTGTACAGTGTCTTTAACGATTCCTTATTAAGGTATCGGAACGCTATTCTCAGGTTTGCCAGGCGCCCGTATGCTGCAGCAGTTATTTGGTTGATGTGTGCCTCCGGTGATGTGCTCGGTGTTATGGTCACCCCAAGGTCTTTCTCCCTGAGTGAGGTCTGTAGTCTTTGTCCACCTAGCCTATACTCTGTCTGCGGTCTTCTTTGCCCCTCCCCAATCTTCATGACTTTGCATTTGGCTGGATTGAATTCGAGAAGCCAGTTACTGGACTCCAGGTCTCTTTGCAGTCCTGCCTCATCCTTGTCCGATTTAATTCTTCTCATCAACTTCACGTCATCTGCGAACAGGGACACTTCAGAGTCTATTCCTTCCATCATGTTGTTCACATATATCAAAAATAGCACTGGTCCTAGAACTGACCCCTGTGGGACCCGGCTCGTAACAGGCGCCCACTGTGATACCTCTTCACGTACCATGACTCGTTGCTGCCTCCCTGTCAGGTATTCCGTTATCCATTGCAGTGCCCTCCCTTTTACATGCGCCTGATCCTCCAGCTTCTGCACTAATCTCTTGTGGGGAACTGTGTCAAAGGCCTTCCTGCAGTCTAGGAAAACGCAATCTACCCACCCCTCTCTCTCATGTCTTACTTCTGTTACCTTGTCATAAAACTCCAGGAGCTTTGTGATACAAGATTTGCCTTCCATGAACCCATGCTGGTTTTCATTTATAACCTTGTTCCTTTCCAGGTGTTCGACCACTCTCCTCCTGATAATCTTCTCCATGACTTTGCACACAATACATGTCAAAGACACAGGTCTGTAGTTTAGTGCCTCGTTTCTGTTTCCTTTCTTAAATATGGGGACTACATTAGCTGTCTTCCATTTCTCAGGTAGTTGCCCAGTTTCAAGGGATGTGTTGAAGATTGTGGTTAGAGGCACGCACAGCATCTCTGCTCCTTCTCTAAGGACCCATGGGGAGATGTTGTCCGGTCCCATCGCCTTTGAGGTGTCAAGGTCACTTAAGAGCTTCTTCACCTCCTCCTCAGTTGTTCGTATGTCATCCAACACTTGTTGGTATATTCCCTCTTGATGTTCCCTTCTGTGCTGTCTTCCCACAGCCCTTCCTGTCTCTACTGTAAAAACTTCCTTAAATCTCCCGTTCAGCTCCTCACATACCTCCTGATCATTTCTTGTGAGTTCTCCACCTTCTGTCCTTAATCTGATCACCTGGTCTTTGACTGTTGTCTTCCTCCTGATGTGGCTATACAACAGTTTCGGGTCAGTCTTGATTCTCGATGCTATGTCATTTTCATACTGTCGCTGGGCCTCCCTCCTTACCTGTGCATACTCATTCCTGGCTCTGCGACTGATCTCCCTATTTTCGTGTGTTCTCTGCCTTCTGTACTTTTTCCATTCTCTATTGCACTTTGTTTTTGCCTCCTTACACCGTCGGGTAAACCAGGGGTGTGTGTGTGTGTGTGTGCATGTGCGTGAGAGAGTACTCACCTAATTGTGGTTGCAGGGGTTGAGACTCGGCTCCTGGCCCTGTCTCTTCACTGAACGCTACTAGGTCCTCTCTCTCCCTGCTCTATGAGCTTTATCATACCTCGTCTTAAAGCTATGTGTGGTTCCTGCCTCCACTATGCCACTCACCAGACTGTTCCACTTCCTGACTACTCTATGACTAAAGAAATACTTCCTAACATCCCTTTGACTCATCTGGGTCTTCAACTTCCAATTGTGACCCATTATTTCTGTGTCCCCTCTCTGGAACATCCTGTCTCTGTCCACTCTATTCCACACAGTATTTTGTATGTTGTTATCATGTCTCCCCTAACCCTCCTGTCCTCCAGTGTCATCAGGCCAATTTCCCTTAACGTTTCTTCGTAGGACATTCCCCATAGTTCTGAAACTAACCTTGTCACAAACTTTTGCACTTTCTCTAATTTCTTGACGTGCTTGATCAAGTGTGGGTTCGAAACAGGTGCTGCATACTCCAATATGGGCCTGACGTACACAGTGTACACGGAGTGTGTGTGTGTGTGCACTAGTGTGTGTGTGTGTGTGTGTGTGTGTGTGTGTGTGTGTGTGTGTGTGTGTGTGTGTGTGTGTGTGTGTGTGTGTGTGTGTACTCACCTAGTTGAGGTTGCAGGGGTCGAGTCCAAGCTCCTGGCCCCGCCTCTTCACTGGTCGCCACTAGGTCACTCTCCCTGAACCATGAGCTTTATCGTACCTCTGCTTAAAGCTATGTATGGATCCTGCCTCCACTACATCTCTTCCCAAACTATTCCACTTCCTGACTACTCTGTGGCTGAAGAAATACTTCCTAACATCCCTGTGATTCATCTGTGTCTTCAGCTTCCAACTGTGTCCCCTTGTTGCTGTGTCCAGTCTCTGGAACATCCTGTCTTTGTCCACCTTGTCAATTCCTCTCAGTATTTTGTAAGTCGTTATCATGTCCCCCCTATCTCTCCTGTCCTCCAGTGTCGTCAGGTTGATTTCCTTTAACCTCTCCTCGTAGGACATACCTCTTAGCTCTGGGACTAGTCTTGTGGCAAACCTTTGCGCTTTCTCTAGTTTCTTTACATGCTTGGCTAGGTGTGGGTTCCAAACTGGTGCTGCATACTCCAATATGGGCCTAACGTATACTGTGTACAGGGTCCTGAACGATTCCTTATTAAGATGTCGGAATGCTGTTCTGAGGTTTGCTAGGCGCCCATATGCTGCAGCAGTTATTTGGTTGATGTGCGCTTCAGGAGATGTGCCTGGTGTTATACTCACCCCAAGATCTTTTTCCTTGAGTGAGGTTTGTAGTCTCTGGCCCCCTAGACTGTACTCCATCTGCAGTCTTCTTTGCCCTTCCCCAATCTTCATGACTTTGCACTTGGTGGGGTTGAACTCCAGGAGCCAATTGCTGGATCAGGTCTGCAGCCTGTCCAGATCCCTTAGTAGTCCTGCCTGGTCTTCGATCGAATGAATTCTTCTCATCAACTTCACGTCATCTGCAAACAGGGACACTTCGGAGTCTATTCCTTCCATCATGTCGTTCACAAATACCAGAAACAGCACTGGTCCTAGGACTGACCCCCGTGGGACCCGGCTGGTCACAGGTGCCCACTCTGACACCTCGCCACGTACCATGACTTGCTGCTGTCTTCCTGACAAGTATTCCCTGATCCATTGTAGTGCCTTCCCTGTTATCCCTGCTTGTGTGTACTCACCTAGTTGAGGTTGCGGGGGTCGAGTCCGAGCTCCTGGCCCCGTGTATGTGTGTGTGTGTGTGTGTGTGTGTGTGTGTGTGTGTGTGTGTGTGTGTGTGTGTGTGTGTGTGTGTGTGTGTGTGTGTGTGTGTGTGTGTGTGAGTGTGTGTGTGTGTACTCACCTAGTTGAGGTTGCGGGGGTCGAGTCCGAGCTCCTGGCCCCGCCTCTTCACTGATCGCTACTAGGTCACTCTCCCTGAGCCGTGAGCTTTATCATACCTCTGCTTAAAGCTATGTATGGATCCTGCCTCCACTACATCGCTTCCCAAACTATTCCACTTACTGACTACTCTGTGGCTGAAGAAATACTTCCTAACATCCCTGTGATTCATCTGTGTCTTCAGCTTCCAACTGTGTCCCCTTGTTACTGTGTCCAATCTCTGGAACATCCTGTCTTTGTCCACCTTGTCAATTCCTCTCAGTATTTTGTATGTCGTTATCATGTCCCCCCTATCTCTCCTGTCCTCCAGTGTCGTCAGGTTGATTTCCCTTAACCTCTCCTCGTAGGACATACCTCTTGGCTCTGGGACTAGTCTTGTTGCAAACCTTTGCACTTTCTCTAGTTTCTTCACGTGCTTGGCTAGGTGTGGGTTCCAAACTGGTGCCGCATACTCCAATATGGGCCTAACATACACGGTGTACAGGGTCCTGAATGATTCCTTATTAAGATGTTGGAATGCTGTTCTGAGGTTTGCTAGGTGCCCATATGCTGCAGCAGTTATTTGGTTGATGTGCGCTTCAGGAGATGTGCCTGGTGTTATACTCACCCCAAGATCTTTTTCCTTGAGTGAGGTTTGTAGTCTCTGACCCCCTAGACTGTACTCCGTCTGCGGCCTTCTTTGCCCTTCCCCAATCTTCATGACTTTGCACTTGGTGGGATTGAACTCCAGGAGCCAATTGCTGGACCAGGTCTGCAGCCTGTCCAGATCCCTTTGTAGTTCTGCCTGGTCTTCGATCGAGTGAATTCTTCTCATCAACTTCACGTCATCTGCAAACAGGGACACCTCAGAGTCTATTCCTTCCGTCATGTCGTTCACAAATACCAGAAACAGCACTGGTCCTAGGACTGACCCCTGCGGGACCCCGCTGGTCACAGGTGCCCACTCTGACACCTCGCCACGTACCATGACTCGCTGCTGTCTTCCTGACAAGTATTCCCTGATCCATTGTAGTGCCTTCCCTGTTATCCCTGCTTGGTCCTCCAGTTTTTGCACCAATCTCTTGTGTGGAACTGTGTCAAACGCCTTCTTGCAGTCCAAGAAAATGCAATCCACCCACCCCTCTCTCTCTTGTCTTACTGCTGTCACCATGTCATAGAACTCCAGTAGGTTTGTGACACAGGATTTCCCGTCCCTGAAACCATGTTGGCTGCTGTTGATGAGATCATTCCTTTCTAGGTGTTCCACCACTCTTCTCCTGATAATCTTCTCCATGATTTTGCATACTATACATGTCAGTGACACTGGTCTGTAGTTTAATGCTTCATGTCTGTCTCCTTTTTTAAAGATTGGGACTACATTTGCTGTCTTCCATGCCTCAGGCAATCTCCCTGTTTCGATAGATGTATTGAATATTGTTGTTAGGGGTACACATAGCGCCTCTGCTCCCTCTCTCAATACCCATGGGGAGATGTTATCTGGCCCCATTGCCTTTGAGGTATCTAGCTCACTCAGAAGCCTCTTCACTTCTTCCTCGGTTGTGTGCACTGTGTCCAGCACTTGGTGGTGTGCCCCACCTCTCCGTCTTTCTGGAGTCCCTTCTGTCTCCTCTGTGAACACTTCTTTGAATCTCTTGTTGAGTTCTTCACATACTTCACGGTCATTTCTTGTTGTCTCTCCTCCTTCCTTCCTTAGCCTGATTACCTGGTCCTTGACTGTTGTTTTCCTCCTGATGTGGCTGTACAACAGTTTCGGGTCAGATTTGGCTTTCGCTGCTATGTCATTTTCATATTGTCTTTGGGCCTCCCTTCTTATCTGTGCATATTCGTTTCTGGCTCTACGACTGTTCTCCTTATTCTCCTGGGTCCTTTGCCTTCTATATTTCTTCCATTCCCTAGCACACTTGGTTTTTGCCTCCCTGCACCTTTGGGTAAACCATGGGCTCATCCTGGCTTTTTCATTAATCCTGTTACCCTTGGGTACAAACCTCTCCTCAGCCTCCTTGCATTTTGTTGCTACATATTCCATCATCTCATTAACTGGCTTCCCTGCCAGTTCTCTGTCCCACTGAACCCCGTTCAGGTAGTTCCTCATTCCTGTGTAGTCCCCTTTCTTGTAGTTTGGCTTCATTCGTCCTGGCCTTCCTGCTTCTCCCTCCACTTGTAGCTCTACTGTGTATTCGAAGCTTAAAACCACATGGTCACTGGCCCCAAGGGGTCTTTCATATGTGATGTCCTCGATATCTGCACTACTCAAGGTGAATACTAAGTCCAGCCTTGCTGGTTCATCCTCTCCTCTCTCTCTTGTAGTGTCCCTTACGTGTTGGCACATGAAGTTTTCCAGTACCACCTCCATCATCTTAGCCCTCCATGTATCTTGGCCCCCATGTGGGTCCAAGTTCTCCCAATCGATCTCCTTGTGGTTAAAGTCACCCATGATCAGGAGCTTTGCCCTGCATGCATGAGCTCTTCTGGCCACTCTAGCCAGTGTGTCAACCATCGCTCTATTGCTCTATTGCTGTGTGTGTGTGTACTCACCTATTTGTGGTTGCAGGGATCGAGTCCTAGCTCCTGTGTGTGTGTGTGTGTGTGTGTGTGTGTGTGTGTGTGTGCATGTACATTTTGTTTGTACTCGCCTATTTGCAGTTGAAGGGGTCGAGTCACAGCTTGTTTGGGTGTGGGTGTGTGTGTGTGTATGAGAGAAACCCTACTTGCTAACACAATGCCTAATGAGGGAGAGGTGTACAATATAAAAACTCACCCTGTTCACAATGCAAAATGTGTACTGACAATTTTGTTACTCAAAATATGGGAAAACCCCCATAAAGAAATCCTAGGGGTTAATATTATTAAAACTCTATACATAAAAATACATACAATAAGCACTATACACAAATTCAAATGTTTTCATGCTTAATTACATAGATTTCAAGATTAAACTTACTGTGGCACAGCATCACGTTCTTGGTTAGTATGACGTGTACCTAGATGCTTCTGCAAGTTGTATTTCATCTGGTACTCACATCCACAGAGATGGCAATAGTAAACACTGTTAGCTTCTCCTGCATTATTTAATACAATCTTCAAGCTTGGACCCGGAGTTTTGATGGGATTGACCATCAGAACTGCCCTTTAAAGACAAAAACTACTTAGATAAGCATTTTTTTTTTTTCCAACAAGTCGGCCGTCTCCCACAGAGGCAGGGTGACCCAAAAAAAAGAAAGAAAATCCCCAAAAAGAAAATACTTTCATCATCATTCAACACTTTCACCACACTCACACATTATCACTGTTTTTGCAGAGGTGCTCAGAATACAACAGTTTAGAAGCATATACATATAAAGATACACAACATATCCCTCCAAACTGCCAATATCCCAAACCCCTCCTTTAGAGTGCAGGCATTGTATTTCCCATTTCCAGGACTCAAGTCCTGTTTAACTTATAAACCTTTGTGTGTGTGTATTAAACTTATTATCATATTACTTCAAACATACAGTAATCTCATAGCTACCAAAACAAAACCAATAAATTGCTGCAAATACTGCAAATTCCCAAAACTGGTAAATATAACCCTCTCAATGTATTTTTCCTCAATATATAGGAAAGCATAAGTGTCTCCCCCTCAGAATATAATGGCACAATGGCATGTATATTCATCTCTCTACTCTCCCATCTGCTTAGAAAAATTTGTGAAAACAACAAACTCATTCATAGGTTTTCATAGAGATCATAAGATCATAAGATCATCATTGCCTGCTGGTGGGGTCAGCTGATCTCCATAAAAACCTGTGAATTCTCCAATGCCAATGGTATTGACGATTGGACAGACATTTTTCTTAACAAAATACTTAGACTATACAACAAACATTGTCCTATAAAAACGAGACAGATCACGAATAAACGGCTTGGTTGCCCATGGCTAACCAGCAGCATTCTGAAATCCATTGATAAGAAACACCAATATGAAAAGCAATATAGACAGGGCTTAATACACAAAGATATTCTTAAACAATATTCAACAGTTCTCACCAAATTAATAAAGAAAGCCAAACAACTGTACTACTCCAGCAGATTCACTGACACAAGAGGAGATATAAAAAAGACCTGGAAAACACTTTCCCAGATTCTGGGAGGCCCACAAACTGAAAAAAAAACAAGAATATTGTTCTAACTAAACCTCATGAAACACCACTGCATCCCGCTGATACAGCTAACAAGATAAACGACTTCTTCTCAAACATAGGATCTAATCTCGCCAGTAAAATCCCACGTACCAATGCCCGTGCCGGGGACTACCTAGATGGGAATTTCCCAAATTCCTTCTATCTTGTACCAACTGAGCCCACGGAAGTCACTGCGATCATAAAGTCACTTAAAAATAACTCGGGGAATCTGTCTCACGTCCCACCATTATTGTACAAGCAAACGGCCCATGTCCTTTCGCATGCTATTACATTACTTTTTAACAAGTCACTTTCCCGACACTACTCAAGACAGCAAGGGTTACACCAATACATAAAGGTGGTGACCCTACAGACGTAAACAACTATAGGCCAATATCAAACTTACCATTGCTATCCAAAATCTTCGAGAAACTCGTGCACAGGAGACTATATTCATTTATAAAGTCACAAAACATACTCAACCCCTGCCAATTTGGATTCAGGAAAAATAAAAGCACTAATGATGCAATTATAAAAATGCTAGACCTGCTTTACACAGCATTGGAAAATAAGGAATATCCACTAGGAATTTTTATTAACCTAAGAAAAGCGTTTGACACAGTAGACCATGGCATCCTACTCCACAAACTTGACCACTATGGTATAAGGCCATGCGCTTGCATATTTTAAATCCTACCTTTCTAATAGGTATCATTATGTCACCATTAAAAACACAGCCTCATCAATACGGCCACTTAATACTGGAGTTCCGCAGGGAAGTGTCCTTGGACCCCTGCTCTTCCTCATTTACATCAATGATCTTCCAAACATATCCCAACACCTGAAACCCATTCTCTTTGCTGACAACACAACTTAGGTCATCTCCCACCCTAATCTTACCACCCTCAACACCATTGTTAACGAGGAGCTGCTCAAAATATCGACTTGGATGACAGCCAATAAACTTACACTTAACACTGGCAAAACCTACCATATTATGTTTGGTAGCAGAGCAGGTGTTGCGCAACTTAACATTAAGATCGACAACACTCTAATTGCCAGACATAATGAGGGCAAATTCCTTGGCCTATACCTCGACAACAACCTAAATTTCAGCACCCATATCCAACACATAACAAAAAAAGTATCCAAAACGGTGGGGATCCTCTCCAAGATATGATACTACGTGTCGCAAATTGCCCTTCTCACACTATACCATTCACTTATATATCCATACCTCACCTATGCTATCTGTGCTTGGGGTTCAACTGCAGCAACATACCTAAAGCCAATAATAACCCAACAAAAAGCCGCAGTAAGAATAATCACTAAATCCCATCCCTGGCAACACATCCCCCCACTCTTCATAGATCTAAACTTACTCCCTGTTCAGAACATCCACACTCACTACTGTGCTATATCTACAGGACCTTAAATTCCAATATTAACCTTGACCTAAAATGCTTTCTTGATAGTTGTGACAGGATCCACAGGCATAACACCAGACACAAACATCTCTATGACATTCCCCGTGTTCGACTAAACCTTTACAAAAATTCAATGTATTTCAAAGGACCTAAAATCTGGAACACCCTACCTGAAAACTCTAGAACTGCAGACACATTCATCACTTTCAAAACTACAGTTAGAAAACATCTTATCTCCCTGATCCACCCCGACAACTAACTACATGATAACCACCTGGTGGTTCACAATTACACTCACTCACCCACTGACTATAAACACAGAAATACTAATCTTAAAATAATAAATCCTAACTAGTCATAAGTTTGCCTATGATACTCCAATATAGACACCTTGTATTGTGCCAAAACAAAAGCATTCACATTGCTAAACTCACAAATTATGATGTAGTCACTTAGCCTTAATACCATAATCTGTAAGGATTTAATGTTAAGATTTAATCTAAGTCTGCTCGAAATGCCTAGCCATGCTAGGTGTCCTAGTGGCCCCCTCTGTAATTAGTGTTTTATAACATGTAAACCACACAATACCCAAAACCTGTAAACACCACATTGTGACCCTTATAGAGAATAAACTTGAATTGAATTGAATGAATTTGTCTGTGGCTTTCACCAATTTCTATAAGCAAAAGAATTTCTTAGACTTCCATATTAGCAGATTTAAGTTATCTAACATGTTTACTGAAGAGCAACACCTAAACAGATTTGTCCAATTTTTTTTTTCTGGTTTTGTAATTGTTCCATGCTCATTTTTTTATTATAATCATTTTTTCCTCACATGTCAACTTTTTTTTTTTTTAACACGTCAGCCGTTTCCCACCGAGGCAGGGTGACCCAAAAAGAAAGAAAAATCCAAAAAGAAAGAAATAACTTTCATCATCATTCAACACTTTCACCATCACTCATACATAATCATTGTCTTTACAGAGGCACTCAGATACGACAGTTTATAGGTTGTAGGCTGGTAGAGGTACTACCGTCCTGCCATATGAGTGTGAAACAGAAACCTGTAATTGCTTTATATGATGGTAGGAGTGCTGGTGTCTTTTTTTCTGTCTCAAACATGCAAGATTTCAAGTACGTCTTGCTACTCCTACTTACACTTAGGTCACACTACACATACATGTACACATTTATGTATACACACTCATCTGAGTTTTCTTTGACTTTATCTGAATAGTTCTTGTTCATATTACTTTTCCTTTCATATCCATGGGGAAGTGGAATAAGAATCTTTCCTCTGTATCCCATGCATGTTCTAAAAGTTAACTAAAATGCCAGGAGCAATGGGCTAGTAACCCATTTTCCCATATAACTTATTTTTAGTAAGAAAACACATGTGTCAATATTAACACAAAATGAAGCCATAACTGAATAAAATTTGCCCTGCAGATTTAATTTTGTATTATTTGTAGTTTTGAGTTTTGTTGCACACCTAGGAACATAACCTCCAATGAATTTTGAGAACTGTATTCATATACAAGGCAAAAAATTCTATCCCTAATCTTATTTAACCCATAAACAGTCCAAGCAGATCTACATTCACATGCGTAGTGCTCCAAAAGTAGATCTACTTTTTTTTACATATTTTCAATTTTTTTTTTTTTTTTTTCAACAAGTCGGTCGTCTCCCACCGAGGCAGGGTGACCCAAAAAAAGAAAGAAAATCCGCAAAAAGAAAATACTTTCATCATCATTCAACACTTTCACCACACTCACACATTATCACTGCTTTTGCAGAGGTGCTCAGAATACAACAGCTTAGAAGCATATAGTATGTATAAAGATACACAACATATCCCTCCAAACTACCAATACAGTGGACCCCCGGTTAACGATTTTAATCCGTGCAAGAGGGCTCATCGTTATGCGAATGAATTTTCCCCATAAGAAATAATGGAAATAAAATTAATCCGTGCAAGACGCCCAAAAGTATGAAAAAAAATTTTTTTTACCACATGAAATGTTAATTTTAATACACACAAACTGAAAAAGGCATGCACAATTAAATGACACTTACTTTTATTGAAGATCTGGTGATGATTGATGGGATGGGAGGAGGGGAGAGCATTATCTTCTTACTGTTTAGAAGGGGAATCCCCTTCCATTAGGACTTGAGGTAGTAAGTCCTTTTCTGGGGTTACTTCCCTTCTTTTTTTAATGCCACTAGGGCCAGCTTCAGAGTCACTGGACTTCTTTCGCACAAGATATCTGTCCATAGTGGCCTGTACCTCTCGTTCCTTTATGACTTGCCTAAAGTGTTTCACAACATTGTCAGTGTAATAATCACCAGCACGGCTTGCAATAGCTGTGTGAGGGTGATTTTCATCCATGAAGGTTTGCACTTCAAGCCACTTAGCACAGATTTCCTTTATCTTTGTAGTAGGCAACTTCTTCAATTTCTCTGTCCCCTCCTCTGAACCAGTTTCCCCAGGTCTGGCCTCTTGCTCTTGAAGTTGATCTATCAGCTCATCAGTGGTTAGTTCTTCATTGTCCTCCTCCACCAACTCTTCCACATCCTCCCCACTAACCTCCAACCCCAAGGACTTTCCCAATGCCACAATGGATTCCTCAACTGGCACAGGATTCTCAGGGTTAGCCTCAAACCCTTCAAAATCCCTTTTGTCTACACATTCTGGCCACAGTTTCTTCCAAGCAGAGTTCAAGGTCCTCTTAGTCACTTCCTCCCAAGCCTTACCTATAAGGTTTACACAATTGAGGATATTAAAGTGATCTCTCCAAAACTCTCTTAGAGTCAGTTGAGTTTCTGAGGTCATTACAAAGCACCTTTCAAACAGAGCTTTTGTGTACAGTTTCTTGAAGTTGGAAATAACCTGCTGGTCCATGGGCTGCAGGAGAGGAGTGGTATTAGGAGGCAAAAACTTCACCTTAATGAAGCTCATGTCCCCATAAAGTCGCTCTGCCACGTCTGTAGGATGACCAGGGGCATTGTCTAACACCAGGAGGCACTTAAGTTCTAATTTCTTTTCAGTTAGGTAATCTTTCACATTGGGGGCAAATGCATGGTGTAACCAGTTATAGAAAAATTCCCTAGTGACCCATGCCTTACTGTTTGCCCTCCACAGCACACACAAATTATCCTTGAGGACATTCTTTTGCCTGAACGCTCTGGGAGTTTCAGAGTGATACACTAATAAAGGCTTCACTTTGCAATCACCAGTAGCATTGGCACACATCAACAAAGTAAGCCTGTCTTTCATAGGCTTATGTCCTGGGAGTGCCTTTTCCTCCTGAGTAATGTAGGTCCTGCTTGGCATTTTCTTCCAGAACAGGCCTGTTTCATCACAATTAAACACTTGTTCAGGTTTCAGTCCTTCAGTTTCTATGTACTCCTTGAATTCCTGCACATATTTTTCAGCCGCTTTGTGGTCCGAACTGGCAGCCTCACCATGCCTTATCACACTATGGATGCCACTACGCTTCTTAAATCTCTCAAACCAACCTTTGCTGGCCTTAAATTCACTCACATCATCACTAGTTGCAGGCATTTTTTTAATTAAATCCTCATGCAACTTCCTAGCCTTTTCACATATGATCGCTTGAGAGACGCTATCTCCTGCTATCTGTTTTTCATTTATCCACACCAATAAGAGTCTCTCAACATCTTCCATCACTTGCGATCTTTGTTTCGAAAACACAGTTGAACCTTTGGCAAGAACAGCTTCCTTGATTGTCTTTCTGGTGCCCACAATAGTAGCGATGGTTGATTGGGGTTTCTTGTACAGCTTGACTAGGTCGGCTATACGCACTCCACTTTCATACTTATCAATTATCTCTTTCTTCATTTCTATAGTAATTCTTACCCTTTGAGGTGTAGGGTTGGCACTAGAAGCTTTCTTGGGGCCCATGGTCACTTATTTTCCAGAAACAGCACCGAAAATACTGTAATAATACGAAATATTCCGAGTGTATGCTTGGATGTTACCGCGGAGGCTGGCTGGTAAACAATGGGACGGCTGGCACATGTGAGGCTGGCTGAGGGCACATTGGACGCGTCTCGGACGAAAATCGGTAAGCGGGTTTTTAATCGGTATGCGCGGCAAAAATTTTGCGATAAAAGTAATCGGTATGCGGAAAAATCGCTATGTGATGCCATCGTTATGCGGGGGTCCACTGTATCCCAAACCCCTCCTTTAAAGTGCAGGCATTGTACTTCCCATTTCCAGGACTCAAGTCCGACTATATGAAAATAACCGGTTTCCCTGAATCCCTTCACTAAATATTACCCTGCTCTCACTCCAACAGATCGTCAGGTCCCAAGTACCATTCGTCTCCATTCACTCCTATCTAACACGCTCATGCATGCTTGCTGGAAGTCCAAGCCCCTCGCCCACAAAACCTCCTTTACCCCCTCTTTCCAACCCTTTCGAGGACGACCCCTACCCCTCTTTCCTTCCCCTATAGATTTATATGCTTTCCATGTCATTCTACTTTGATCCATTCTCTCTAAATGACCAAACCACCTCAACAACCCCTCTTCTGCCCTCTGACTAATGCTTTTATTAACTCCACACCTTCTCCTAATTTCCACACTCCGAATTTTCTGCATAATATTTACACCACACATTGCCCTTAGACAGGACATCTCCACTGCCTCCAACCATCTCCTCGCTGCTGCATTTACCACCCAAGCTTCACATCCATATAAGAGTGTTGGTACTACTATACTTTCATACATTCCCTTCTTTGCCTCCATAGATAACGTTTTTTGACTCCACATATACCTCAACGCACCACTCACCTTTTTTCCCTCATCAATTCTATGATTAACCTCATCCTTCATAAATCCATCTGCCGACACTTCAACTCCCAAGTATCTGAAAACATTCACTTCTTCCATACTCCTCCTCCCCAATTTGATATCCAATTTTTCTTTATCTAAATCATTTGATACCCTCATCACCTTACTCTTTTCTATGTTCACTTTCAACTTTCTACCTTTACACACATTCTCAAACTCATCCACTAACCTTTGCAATTTTTCTTTAGAATCTCCCATAAGCACAGTATCATCAGCAAAAAGTAACTGTGTCAATTCCCATTTTGAATTTGATTCCCCATAATTTAATCCCACCCCTCTCCCGAACACCCTAGCATTTACTTCTTTTACAACCCCATCTATAAATATATTAAACAACCATGGTGACATTACACATCCCTGTCTAAGACCTACTTTTACCGGGAAGTATTCTCCCTCTCTTCTACACACCCTAACCTGAGCCTCACTATCTTCATAAAAGCTCTTTACAGCATTTAGTAACTTACCACCTATTCCACATACTTGAAACATCTGCCACATTGCTCCTCTATCCACTCTATCATATGCCTTTTCTAAATCCATAAATGCAATAAAAACTTCCCTACCTTTATCTAAATACTGTTCACATATATGCTTCAATGTAAACACTTGATCTACACATCCCCTACCCACTCTGAAGCCTCCTTGCTCATCCGCAATTCTACATTCTGTCTTACCTCTAATTCTTTCAATTATAACCCTACCGTATACTTTTCCTGGTATACTCAGTAAACTTATTCCTCTATAATTTTTACAATCTCTTTTGTCCCCTTTCCCTTTATAAAGGGACTATACATGCTCTCCGCCAATCCCTAAGTACCTTCCCCTCTTTCATACATTTATTAAACAAAAGTACCAACCACCCCAACACTATATCCCCCCCTGCTTTTAACATTTCTGTCATGATCCCATCAGTTCCAGCTGCTTTACCCCCTTTCATTCTACGTAATGCTTCACGTACCTCCACCACACTTACATTCTGCTCTTCTTCACTCCTAAAAGATGGTATACCTCCCTGGCCAGTGCATGAAATTACCGCCTCCCTTTCTTCCTCAACATTTAAAAGTTCCTCAAAATATTCTCACCATCTACCTAATACCTCCCTCTCCCCATCTACTAACTCCCCTACTCTGTTTTTAACTGACAAATCCATACTTTCCCTAGGCTTTCTTAACTTGTTTAACTCACTCCAAAATTTTTTCTTATTTTCATTAAAATTTCTTGACAGTGCCTCTCCCACTCTTTCATCTGCTCTCCTTTTGCACTCTCTCACCACTCTCTTCACCTTTCTTTTACTCTCCATATACTCTGCTCTTCTTATAACACTTCTGCTTTGTAAAAACCTCTCGTAAGCTACCTTTTTCTCTTTTATCACACCCTTTACTTCTTCATTCCACCAATCACTCCTCTTTCCTCCTGCCCCCACCCTCCTATGACCACAAACTTCTGCCCCACATTCTAATACTGCATTTTTAAAACTATTCCAATGTGAAGGCTTACTCAGCCCTGTAACAACTTCAGACAGTATTACCCAGGCTGGCTCCTCCTCAGGAAAATTAGTGAATAGAAAAAGAAATAATAACAGACAAACATAAACACTTTATTATGTAGAAAATATAAAATATAAAACACTTAAATATGAAATATTAATCCTACATTAAAGAAAATGAAAAATGAAAAATATAAATGATAACTGAATTCAACGCTAATTTAACACTTGGGTGTCTGGTGTTGGTCACACTGCTTGTTGAAATCGTAGCCGTTGCTGATGATGGGGGGGGGGGGGGGGGTCGCAGGTGTTGGTGACCACCACTGGCTAGTTCTTCACAGATTCACGCCGTGAGTAGTATCCCGATGACAGGAAAGCAGGTTCTTTACTGCTGCAATGATGTGGGGTTACGTCCTGCAATTTCATACAGGTGCACAGGTATTTAAATGGAAAATGAAGAAGTCTCTGGATGTTAGTCCTTCTCCTGTTCTGCTCGTTGATTGACAGGTGACCCTCACTGTCATCCAAGAGTAGTGTTGGGAGCTGTGAGTCGAGTGATTTACTGTTTGACCAGAGCCCCACACGTCACCTTTCGGGGGGGGAGGTGGAAGAGGGAGGGGAAGGGATAGCGGGAGCTAGACTGACCCTACGTTAACAAGCAGCCGGCAATCAAACTATCACTTTAGGGGTGGGGGAGAAAAGGCGGGAAAAACGGGAGCGTGACTTACCCTACCTTAACTAGTAGCCGGCAATGAAACTATCACTTTCGGGGAGGGGGAAGAAAGGCGGGAGCGTGACTTACCCTACCTTAACTAGTAGCCGGTAATGAAACTATTGTTACTATATTGCTACTCCTATCTATTGAACTTTTCCCTCACACTCCCCCATACCAAGACTTATAGTCAAGGAGTATAAGAAGAATAGGCGAGGAAAAAGTTCTAACATGTGGAAGTCGCCTAAGGCAACAAATCTTCTACTGACTGTCATGACTTAACCAGTCAGAGAAATAATTGGATGAACCATTGATATACACAATATGGAACTTAAAAGCCTGGAGTGCCAATGTCCACCTCAAGAGGCGACTGTTGGTTCCCTTAAAAGTTTCTAGGTATATCAAAGGTTTGTGGTCCGTTTCTAAAATGAATTCTTTTCCCAGCAAATAAAATTTAAGTTTGGAGATACCCCACACAAGGGCTAAATATTCCTTTTCTATTGTGGAGTATTTTGTTTCTGCGGGAAGGAGTTTCCGGCTTAGGAAGCATACAGGGAAGGGAGTACCATCATGGTATTGTAGTAACACCGCACCTAAGCCAGTATTGGAGGCATCAGTTCTCAAACAAAATGTTTTATTAATATCTGGAATCTTAAGTATAGGGTTTTTCGAAAAGATACTTTTAATCTCATTAAACTTTTCCCAAGCTACGTCGGAAAGTTCAAGAGGTTCCTTCACAGACTTTTTAAGGAAGTCCGATAAGATGCCTGTAAGATCAGCAAGATTCGGGATAAACCGTGCATAAAAATTTACAGAACCAAGAAAGCTACGCATGAGCTTCTTGGTTTTGGGGAATTTAAATTCTAATAAAGCTTTGATCTTACTGGGGAGAGGCTGCAGAGAGTTATTAGAAAGTATCAGTCCAAGATATCTAATCTTGTTATACCCAAGGAAGCATTTCTTCGGCTTGGCAGTGAGGCCATGTGAGCGTAACCTAAGCAAAACTGATGTTAATGTTTGGATATGTTCGCCCCACGTAGATGTCATTACGTAAATGTTATCAAAATAAACTGAAACATTTGGCATATTACCCAAGACCTTTCTCATCAGTCTCACGTAGGTAGCACAGGCAGTTACCAAACCGAAGGGCATAGTTCTATATTGCATCAGTCCTTGGTGTGTAGGAAAAGCGGTGTACTGCTTAGAAGAAGGATCTAACATTACTTGATGATATGCCTGTGCAATATCAATCTCTGAAAAGAAGGAAGCATCATAAAATTTGTGTAGATCGCTATCTATTAAGGGCATAGGCTCAGCATCCCACCGAGTTATAGCATTAAGGCCTCTGAAGTCAATAGCAAGTCTATGTGAATTATCCTCCTCCTTAACCATGACTACTGGTGAACAATATGAAGATACTGAAGGTTCAATGATCTTTAGTTTTAATAATTTGTCTACCTCTCGGTCAAATGCATCCCTAAGGTGAACTGGAACTGGGTATAATTTCCGTTTGATAGGATTGTCCGTCACTAAGTCAATCTTATGGACTACCGTGGAGGTAACACCTGGAATATCAGTAAAGACGTCTGAAAAGTTACTCACACATTGAAGTAGTTCATGTCTCTTATGGTCATCCAAAGATTCATTAATATTAATGGTGGTTGCATCCGAGTGGTCAAGAGTCACCAAGTCATGTAGTTCATCATAGTCTAAGTTAGAGGTGTCAATTACGCACACTTTACATTCTTCAGTTGTCTTATCAAGTTCGTGTGGAAAAACTAAGTCAAAGTCATTAAGGCAGTTAACCAAATTTCTTCGGTAATATTTCTTAAGGATGTTGATATGATAAAGCTTAGGTTTCCCCTTGACTTCTATGAGGTAGTCAACTTTCCCACAAATTTTTAATACTTTATATGGACTTTTCCACGCTACTAATAATTTATTTGACTTGATAGGCAAAAGTACAAGAACTTCATCCCCTACGTTAAAACTTCTCCTCTGACTTTTGGAGTCAAAATAGGTTTTGTACTGGTCCATTGACAAGCTTAGGTTTTTCGAAACTATGTCAGAGATCTCCTCAAGTTTGGATCTAAGGTCAAGGAGAAACTGGTAAGAAGACTGAACCTCAGCATTTACCTCCTCATTAGTCCATAAGTCATGAAGGATGGACAGTGGACCTCTGGCCTGTCTACCATAGAGAAGTTCAAAAGGTAAAAACCCCAAAGAGTCACTGGGAACTTCCCTCATGGCAAACAAAGCACAGGGTAGGTAACGATGCCACTCCTTAGGTTTAAGGGAGCAAAGTTTCCTTAAAATGGACTTGAGAATCGAATGCTGGCGCTCAATCCTCCCATTACAGCTGGGATGATAGGGTGTGGTGAAGAGAGGCTTCACTCCCAGAAGTTGGTATAGATGTTGCATTAAGTCAGATGTGAATTGTGTCCCACGGTCAGACAAAATTTCTCTAGGGATGCCCACTCTGGAGAAGATGGACAAAAGGGCTTCAGCCACCTCTGTAGTAGTTATGGTCTTTAAGGGAACGGCTTCAGGGAAACTCGAAGCATAATCAACTAATGTTAATATATATCTATGTCCCCCAGATGAAAGTGGAGATAAAGGACCAACGATGTCAATAGCTACTCTTTCAAACGGTACCGTAAAGATAGGCATTTTGACCATAGGTACTCGCCTGGTACCTCGGGAGGATGACAGTTGGCAAACTTTACACGATCTACAATAGGTAGTGATATCTGAGGACATTTTTGGCCAAAAATAGGTTTCCCTAATTTTATTTAAGGTTTTACGATGCGAGAAATGTCCGGCCACTGGCAGGTCATGAGCCATTTTAAGAACAGTCTCTCTGCATTGACTTGGAACAACTAAGATGGAATAGTCTATCTCATCTGAATTTAATTTGAATACTGACTTGTACAAGATATCTTTTATATATTCAAATTTATATGAAAAGTTTTTCCTTTGGATAACTTGATTTTGTTTAGTGGCATTATGGCAATTCTGAAGAGAAGGGCAATTACGTTGTAAATTGACAAAGGAGTCCTTCGATATGTCTAAAGGCTTAAAGTCAGGGAAAATCAAAGGATGGACAGTAGGAGAAGCATGGGCTTTGGTCTGAGCCCTAGTCAAGACATTTATGGTATCGGAGGTGATATCTTCACTTTCATCTAACAAGTGAACCGGTGATCCTACTACCTCGCTTTCGAGAGTAGCATCACTGGTTTTTAATCCCACATGAATCTCACGAGACATTGTCTCATCTGAACTTTCGAGGGGCTTCTCCGACTCTACAGGAAGAGGATCTGAAACACTTATATCCATCTTTGGTGATGAAAGGTCAACCTCAGAAGGAAGAATGGCACCTTTTACATTACCTATTAGTACGGAGCAAGAAGTGATGGGAGCTAGTACGGCTTCAGACCAACCTGTGAGGTAGACCTAATGTAACAACGGATGGTAGGAAAAGTGTCTGTACGGCCCAAGTAGTCTGAAAGTATAGCAGAGGAATGAGTTTCTTTAAGAGTAGGGAACAGCTTATCAGAAATTACTATACTTGTGCATCCAGTGTCTCGTAAAATGGTAGATACATTAAGTCCATTAACTGTTCCTGAACAGAAGGGTGCTTGGTCATTACAGTCTTTAAAACATCTTCCAACTTTCTGGACCTTCTTAGAAGGACAATCTGGACGTTTATGTCCCTTAACACCACACAAATGACAAACAGGAATAAAAGAAGTCATTTTACTTTCCACTAGAGGCTTTGATTTCTTAAGGTCTGATGAACCCTTGCCCTTAGGGTTCGATCCCTTTAGGTCTTTATAGGAATTGTGAGCCTCAGCATACAGGTCAGCAGCCTCAGCAACTTCCTCAGCTTTAATCAGGTTATGTTCTATAATGAATGTTCGTATCTGGTGAGGAAGAGCTGTCAGGAACTGGTCAGCAACCATGAAGTCTCGAAGAGATTCATAACTGTGATCAATTCCTGAACTCTCTATCCAAAAATCGAACTAATGAAAGAGTGTTACCTGTAACTGTTGAAAGTTCTGGCCAGGCTGTAAGGTGGCATACCTGAAATTTTTCCTGTAAGAATTAGTGGTTTTTTGATATGCTTTAAGGATTGCCTTCTTTATTTTTTTTTTTTATTATCACACTGGCCGATTCCCACCAAGGCAGGGTGGCCCGAAAAAGAAAAACTTTCACCATCATTCACTCCATCACTGTCTTGCCAGAAGGTTGCTTTACACTACAGTTTTTAAACTGCAACATTAACACCCCTCCTTCAGAGTGCAGGCACTGTACTTCCCATCTCCAGGACTCAAGTCCGGCCTGCCGGTTTCCCTGAATCCCTTCATAAATGTTACTTTGCTCACACTCCAACAGCACGTCAAGTATTAAAAACCATTTGTCTCCATTCACTCCTATCAAACACGCTCACGCATGCCTGCTGGAAGTCCAAGCCCCTCGCACATAAAACCTCCTTTACCCCCTCCCTCCAACCCTTCCTAGGCCGACCCCTACCCCGCCTTCCTTCCACTACAGACTGATACACTCTTGAAGTCATTCTGTTTCGCTCCATTCTCTCTACATGTCCGAACCACCTCAACAACCCTTCCTCAGCCCTCTGGACAACAGTTTTGGTAATCCCGCACCTCCTCCTAACTTCCAAACTACGAATTCTCTGCATTATATTCACACCACACATTGCCCTCAGACATGACATCTCCACTGCCTCCAGCCTTCTCCTCGCTGCAACATTCATCACCCACGCTTCACACCCATATAAGAGCGTTGGTAAAACTATACTCTCATACATTCCCCTCTTTGCCTCCAAGGACAAAGTTCTTTGTCTCCACAGACTCCTAAGTGCACCACTCACTCTTTTTCCCTCATCAATTCTATGATTCACCTCATCTTTCATAGACCCATCCGCTGACACGTCCACTCCCAAATATCTGAATACGTTCACCTCCTCCATACTCTCTCCCTCCAATCTGATATTCAATCTTTAGTAGGTTATAATTACATATGATATCCTGCGACAAAGTTGCATAGATATTCAAAGCAGTACCAGAAAATAACATTCCTAACCTGGTAGCCCAGGTGTCAGCAGGCCATTCACAGAGGGTAGCGGTATTTTCAAACCTGATAATGTATGAAGTTATGTCTTCCCCCTCTGTGAAGGGAGGTAAATTAGGTGTTGGAATATGTGCACTGACTGCACGTTGTTCCATTACTCCTTCCTCTAATTGTTGTTGTGTAAAAATTAACTTTTTATTTTCTAATTCAAGGCGAGATTTTTCGAGCTCGCGATCCTTTTCTCTTTCCTCAAGTTCTCTTAATTTAACTTGTTCTTCACGTACTCTAGCTCTTTCCTCACGATCAAGTCTATCACGCTCTTTTTGGTCTTCTCGCTCTCTTTCTAACTGTCTTTCTCGGATTTCTCTCTCAATTCTCTCTCTCTCCTTTTTCTCCTGTCTTTCAAGGTTCTCTTTCTCCTTTTTCTCTTCTCTTTCAATTCTCTCTCTCTCCTTATTCTCTTCTCTTTCCCTTTCTAGCTGTCTTTCTTCTCTCTCACTTCTCTCTCTTTCAAGTCTTTCCTGGATCTTAGCACTAATGAAAGATTCTAAATTTTTCCCTGTTATTCCTAACTTACTTCCAGCATTCATCCAAAACTGGTATTCATCCATACTTGCAAGAATAACTTACACTATCAGGGGAAAATGAAACGGGTATTAAAGAAAACGGAGGGTTCAATTCCTGCTCCGCTCAAACTGTAAATAAACCAGAGGGCTCGATCCCTGCTTCAATTAAACAATATGTATTAACGAAAACGAAGGGTTCTATGCCGGTTCCGAGCAAACAGTAAGTAGAATGGGGTCCCTTGACCATCCAATCTTCTCGCCAACAAATCAAGTGTGTCCTATGACAGTTCCCTTGATATAATGAAGAGCTCAATGAAACAAGTTGTCACTGGAAAATCTCGGGTCCCTAGAGTCTAATCCTCCAAAGTGTTTCAAGCTTACACACAATTAGGTGGCAGAATTAAATATTATATCCTGCCTGACTTGACTTACAATAAATTGAGACTATAACAATCACCAAATCTTTTAAATACCTGTACTGTAGTCCTACCATAGAGAATGATTACTCATGGCTGGTGGTAACCGTCTGTGGTATGCGGCGTTGAAGTTCCAATGGTAGATTCGAGATGGAGTTGAATCTTGATTCAGTAGAGTTGATCCTGGCAAGGTCGCCACTTGTGAAGGGAGGTAAATTAGTGAATAGAAAAAGAAATAATAACAGACAAACATAAACACTTTATTATGTAGAAAATATAAAACACTTAAATATGAAATATTAATCCTACATTAAAGAAAATGAAAAATATAAATGATAACTGAATTCAATGCTAATTTAACACTTTGGTGTCTGGTGTTGGTGACACTGCTTGTTGAAATCGTAGCCGTTGCTGATGATGGGGGGGGGGGGGTCGCAGGTGTTGGTGACCACCACTGGCTAGTTCTTCACAGGTTCACGCCGTGAGTAGTATCCCGATGACAGGAAAGCAGGTTCTTTACCGCTGCAATGATGTGGGGTTACGTCCTGCAATTTCATACAGGTGCACAGGTACTTAAATGCAAAATGGGGAAGTCTCTGGATGTTAGTCCTTCTCCTGTTCTGCTCGTTGATTGACAGGTGACCCTCACTGTCATCCAAGAGTAGTGTTGGGAGCTGTGAGTCGAGTGATTTACTGTTTGACCAGAGCCCCACACGTCACCTTTCGAGGAAGGGGTGGAAGAGGGAGGGGAAGGGATAGCGGGAGCTAGACTGACCCTACGTTAACAAGCAGCCGGCAATCAAACTATCACTTTAGGGGTGGGGGAGAAAAGGCGGGAAAAACGGGAGTGTGACTTACCCTACCCTAGTAGCCGGCAATGAAACTATTGTTACTATATTGCTACTCCTATCTATTAAACTTTTCCCTCACATCCAACCCTCTTCAACCCCCCAACTACTCATCTTTGCACTAGCCCACCTTTCTGCCAATAGTCGCTTATATCTCGCCTGAACTTCCTCCTTCCTTAGTTTATACACTTTCACCTCCCTCTTACTTGTTGTTGCCACCTTCCTCTTTTCCCATCTACCTCTTACTCTAACTGTAGCTACAACTAAATAATGATCCGATATATCAGTTGCCCCTCTATAAACATGTACAAATATAACAAAAAAAAAAACGTAGATCAAAGTTTTTTACACGTTTTCAAATGTAAAAAAAAATGATGATCTACTTTTTTTACATACAGTGGAACCTCAAAAACCAAACTTAATCCATTCCAGGAGCTAGTTCTAAATTCGAAAAGTCTGAAATTCGAAGCAATATTTCCCATAAGAAATAATGGAAATACAATTAATCCGTTCCAGAAACCCAAAAATATTCACACAAAAAATACATTTTATAGAGATTAATTACAGTTTTACATAAAACAAATACTATACAGTGGACCCCCGCATAACGATGGCATCACATAGCGATTTTTCCGCATACCGATTACTTTTATCGCAAAATTTTTGCCGCGCATACCGATTAAAAACCCGCTTACCGATTTTCGTCCGAGACGCGTCCAATGTGCCCTCAGCCAGCCTCACATGTGCCGGCCGTCCCATTGTTTACCAGCCAGCCTCCGCGGTAACATCCAAGCATACACTCGGAATATTTCGTATTATTACAGTATTTTCGGTGCTGTTTCTGGAAAATACGTGACCATGGGCCCCAAGAAAGCTTCTAGTGCCAACCCTACACCTCAAAGGGTAAGAATTACTATAGAAATGAAGAAAGAGATAATTGATAAGTATGAAAGTGGAGTGCGTATAGCCGACCTAGTCAAGCTGTACAAGAAACCCCAATCAACCATCGCTACTATTGTGGGCACCAGAAAGACAATCAAGGAAGCTGTTCTTGCCAAAGGTTCAACTGTGTTTTCGAAACAAAGATCGCAAGTGATGGAAGATGTTGAGAGACTCTTATTGGTGTGGATAAATGAAAAACAGCTAGCAGGAGATAGCATCTCTCAAGCGATCATATGTGAAAAGGCTAGGAAGTTGCATGAGGATTTAATTAAAAAAATGCCTGCAACTAGTGATGATGTGAGTGAATTTAAGGCCAGCAAAGGTTGGTTTGAGAGATTTAAGAAGCGTAGTGGCATCCATAGTGTGATAAGGCATGGTGAGGCTGCCAGTTCGGACCACAAAGCGGCTGAAAAATATGTGCAGGAATTCAAGGAGTACATAGAAACTGAAGGACTGAAACCTGAACAAGTGTTTAATTGTGATGAAACAGGCCTGTTCTGGAAGAAAATGCCAAGCAGGACCTACATTACTCAGGAGGAAAAGGCACTCCCAGGACATAAGCCTATGAAAGACAGGCTTACTTTGTTGATGTGTGCCAATGCTACTGGTGATTGCAAAGTGAAGCCTTTATTAGTGTATCACTCTGAAACTCCCAGAGCGTTCAGGCAAAAGAATGTCCTCAAGGATAATTTGTGTGTGCTGTGGAGGGCAAACAGTAAGGCATGGGTCACTAGGGAATTTTTCTATAACTGGTTACACCATGCATTTGCCCCCAATGTGAAAAATTACCTAACTGAAAAGAAATTAGAACTTAAGTGCCTCCTGGTGTTAGACAATGCCCCTGGTCATCCTACAGACGTGGCAGAGCGACTTTATGGGGACATGAGCTTCATTAAGGTGAAGTTTTTGCCTCCTAATACCACGCCTCTCCTGCAGCCCATGGACCAGCAGGTTATTGCAAACTTCAAGAAACTGTACACAAAAGCTCTGTTTGAAAGGTGCTTTGTAATGACCTCAGAAACTCAACTGACTCTAAGAGAGTTTTGGAGAGATCACTTTAATATCCTCAATTGTGTAAACCTTATAGGTAAGGCTTGGGAGGAAGTGACTAAGAGGACCTTGAACTCTGCTTGGAAGAAACTGTGGCCAGAATGTGTAGACAAAAGGGATTTTGAAGGGTTTGAGGCTAACCCTGAGAATCCTGTGCCAGTTGAGGAATCCATTGTGGCATTGGGAAAGTCCTTGGGGTTGGAGGTTAGTGGGGAGGATGTGGAAGAGTTGGTGGAGGAGGACAATGAAGAACTAACCACTGATGAGCTGATAGATCAACTTCAAGAGCAAGAGGCCAGACCTGGGGAAACTGGTTCAGAGGAGGGGAGAGAGAAATTGAAGAAGTTGCCTACTACAAAGATAAAGGAAATCTGTGCTAAGTGGCTTGAAGTGCAAACCTTCATGGATGAAAATCACCCTCACACAGCTATTGCAAGCCGTGCTGGTGATTATTACACTGACAATGTTGTGAAACACTTTAGGCAAGTCATAAAGGAACGAGAGGTACAGGCCACTATGGACAGATATCTTGTGCGAAAGAAGTCCAGTGACTCTGAAGCTGGCCCTAGTGGCATTAAAAAAAGAAGGGAAGTAACCCCAGAAAAGGACTTACTACCTCAAGTCCTAATGGAAGGGGATTCCCCTTCTAAACAGTAAGAAGATAATGCTCTCCCCTCCTCCCATCCCATCAATCATCACCAGATCTTCAATAAAAGTAAGTGTCATTTAATTGTGCATGCCTTTTTCAGTTTGTGTGTATTAAAATTAACATTTCATGTGGTAAAAAAAAATTTTTTTCATACTTTTGGGCGTCTTGCACGGATTAATTTTATTTCCATTATTTCTTATGGGGAAAATTCATTCGCATAACGATTATTTCGCATAACAATTATCCCTCTTGCACGGATTAAAATCGTTAACCGGGGGTCCACTGTAGTTTTTAATTATGTATAGTAATACATATAAAATAACATTTTTACTTACCTTTATTGAAGATTGGTGATGGCATCTGGAAGATAGGGAGGAGGAGAGAGGGAGTTGGGGTTAGTGTTTGGAAGGAGAATCCCCCTCCATAAGGACTTCAGGTAAAGCCCTCTCTGGGGTTACTTCCCTTCTCTGTCTTTTAATGCCACTAGGACCAGCTTGAGAGTCACTGGGCCCCTGTCTCACAAAATAACTGTCCACGGTCCTCTGTTTCTGGCGCCTCTTTAACATTTCCCTAAAATGGGACATGGTTCTGTCACTGAACTTGTTGCAAAGATGGCTTGTTTCAGCTTGCTCAGGGTGGTACTTCTGCACAAACATTTGGACATCATTCCACTTGGCACAAATCTCCTTAATCTTTGAAGAAGGCACCTCATCCACTCCCTACATTAACACCTTTTGCAACATCAGCTTCCTTGATCTGTTCTTTCTTTGACAGGATAGAACCGATGGTCGACTTGTTTTTCCCATACATCCTGGCAAGCTCAACAAGTCTCACACCACTCTCATACTTCTGTATTATTTCCTTCTTCACATCTATGGTGTTTCTCACTTTCTTTACCACAGGGGTACCACTAGCAAGTTTCTTTGGGCCCATGGCAGCTTATTTCACAGTTCCACAAGCACTAAACACAACGAAATAGTCGTAAAATGCGTGAATGAGAGCGCAGGTTAGTGTTCACTCAAGCATAAACAAAGCTAGACTGCTCACGGCGCCTGCGCGAAGATGCGGACAGAGCGGGCTAGCAGACAGGTCCCGTACACAGCGGTCCAAAAATAGGGGCGCGTTCGATAATAGGGACACAGTTTGTCCGAAAAAATGGTCCTATTTTCGAAACTTTCAATATGTGATACGTTCGATTTTTGAGGTTCCACTGTACTATCAAATGTTGAAAAACGTATATATACGTTTGGACCGTTTAAAGGTTAAATTCAATATATTGAATTTAAATAAGATTAGTGCAACATATAAACTAAAAATTTTATATTGAATCTTCTAATCTGTCAATTCATATCCTCAATTCCTTGTTCCCTATACAAGTGCTACTTCATTGAGAGGGTTGGCCCATGCAGAATCTGAGATATTTGAAACATCTTTTGGTATTAAAAAGTCTTTCAAGGAAATTTGTAAAACTTCAGCCAAAGAATTTCACATGTTGGTTTGGTTATCCCAGTGAAATTTGCCCCTTGCTAAGCACTACTTAAGCAAATGCATACAATCAAGGAAAAGTACACAGGGACCAAAATAAAACAAAATAATGGGAAAGTAATATTGTGGATGCAGAGAAAACTATCACTCTACCTGGTGGTACATCAAATTACCAGGTAGTCTGCCAGACTACCAGGCTATTTATCAAACTACCAGGTAGTATTGCAGTGAAAGTAATATATTCAGGGAAAGCACTAAGCCCATAAGAGTTATACACTGTTATACAAGAGAGAGGTGGTGGTGCTGGAGTGAAAACACAGCTGAATAAGAGAACTATCAGTAGGAGAAAAAATCAGAATTTACGTCACTAATTACACCAAATGAAGTTAGTACAATTACCCTTTATGTGCAGAAGTCATGTGGAACTTTCTGGCTCTCTGGTTGTAAAATGCCACTCCACAGGTAAGGCAGGGAAATAACTGCTTTGGAGCTGTGCCAGGATGAGTTAGCAAGTGCTTATCACGATTTAACTGCAAGTAACAAATAAGAACATAAGAATGGAGGAACACTGCAGAAGGCCTACTGGCCCATGCGAGGCAGGTCCTTATCAAAACGACCTCTACCTGAAGCTACCCAAGAAATAACTCCCATACCCAATGGCACCAATCAAACCCAGCCCCTCCCAAGTCTATCTTCATACGGGAGGTTCCTTACAAATAATTAAGTGGTTATCATTCGTGAATACTGTATATATTTCTTAAATATTTATTATAAGTTTAATAGGCTAACAAAACCATAAAAATGCAAGAAATGGTGATTACTTAGGTACGTATATAATAATAACCATAATTAACACTTCCACTTATTATACAGATTGCGGCCTAAGTCATATTACCGAGATAACCATAAATATATTTGGCAGCACTGATATGGCAACAATTATTCATTATGTTGGGTGCAGCAGTGCACTGACAAGCTGGTGGTTTCACAGAAATTCCACTCTGCGGTACTGACCCTCGTTTGTGTTTTACAGGGTTGAAGAATGAACAGAAAATTAGAACCCTTTGAGGCATCATTTATTTTGCACTGGGTGTTTGGAGCACTAGGTAATTTGTGGGGAAAAGGTCCAAGCCATAGATCTATACCTTGTCCATAGTTCACCGTCTTTGCAGAGGCCATAGTTCTATGCCACGAGCTCAGTTCACTCAGATAAGCTGTGAGCGGTAAATCTGGGCCTAGATATGAAAGACTGGATCTATGTGGTAAGTGTGCACTATATAAAACAAATCCCACAGCAAGCAGTGCAAAGTGAGAAAAAAAAACTGCAACCGTGTCTGGATTAAAACACCGAATTTGTGGTGTATTTTCATATGGTTTTAACAGTTGTATTTATGGTTTCATTTCATTTCATTTGATAGAATGGAAGATATATTACAAAAATAGAGATGATTTTGATTGGTTTTAGTACTGAAAATAGCTTGAAATTGAGCTCAAAGTAGCAGAAATGTTCAATTTTTGCCGATGTTTAAGAGTAAACAAATGACGTCACACGTCCAATATATGTCAACTGGTGGGTTTAACCCTTTCACGGTTGGTGCTGTACAAGTGCAGCTTGCACACCAGGGTTGGTGCCATACTAGTACCCATAAATTCTAGCACCTTCAAATCTAGTGAGAAAGCTGGTAGGCCTACATATGAAAGAATGGGTCTATGTGGTAACTGTGTGCAGTATAAAAAAATTCCTGCAGCACACGGTGCATGAGAGAAAAAAAACTCCGACCGTGTTTTTGGTTTAAAACAGCGACTTTGCACTGTATTTTTGTATGGTATTTATGGTTGTATTCTAGTTTTCTTAGTCTCATTTTATAGAATGGAAGACACAATACGGAAATTGAGATGATCTTGATTGGTTTCAAAATGAAAAGTACCTTGAAATTGAGTTCAAAGTAGCAGAAATGTTCGATTTTTGCCAAAGTTCAAAAGTAAACAAATCATGCCAAGCGTCCAATACACATCAACTGGTGAGTCTAATATTCTTCCACAAGTGTGCTAATATTATTTATACCATTTCTACACTAATGCAGTAGTCTGCATAACAGTAAAGCTTCTATTTTTTGTGAGAATAAAAATTCAAAGTGGAAAGCAAAAGAAATATAACAGAGGCCTGGGGACGTGACTAATGAACAAAGGAAATGTTATTTTACGCCAGGAATGTCTGTCTTGTTTATTCTGGACCCTATTCAGAAATTGGCATCTTTTGAAATTTGTGTGAAACTGGCAAAATTACCAATTTCTGACCACTTCATTGGATAGTTGAAATCAGCAAATGGGTAGTTTCTTGTACTCATTTAATAGAAAAAATGGAGTTCTAGTAAAATAGGTATGATTTCTGTCAACTGGTACATTGAAATTGGCCGAAAATAGGGCTCTAAGTGGGCAAAATCGCCGATGCGTAAAAATCGTCGAGACCGCTAACTTCGTGAGAGCGTAATTCCATAAGTTTTCCATCAAATATCATACTTTTAGTGTCATTTTGATTGGGAAAAGATTCTCTATCATTTCATAAGAAAAATAACTATTTTTTTTTCGAAAAATTTCCGACCCTGAGAACAAGTTTAACCCTTTGGGGGTCGCCAGGCCCTCTCAGAGACTTGTTCTCAGGGTTGCCAAAATTTCAAAACAAACAAAAAAATTATTTTTTCTTATGAAAAGATAGAGAATCTTTTCCCAATCATGAGACCAAAAGTATGAAATTTGATGGAAAACTTATGGAATTATGCTCTTGCGAAGTTAGTGATCTTGCAATGTTTACGTATCGGCGATTTTGCCCACTTTGAGCCCTATTTTCAGCCAATTCCAGTGTACTAGGCAACAAAAATCATAACTATTTTGCTAGAACTCCATTTTTTCTATTGAATGAGTACAAGAAACCACTCATTTCCCAATTTTAACTATCCAATAAAGTGGTCAGAATTTAGCAATTTTGCCAATTTCACACAAATTTCAAAAGATGCCAATTTCCAAATAGGGTCCAGAATAAACAAGAAAGACATTCCTGGCACTAAAATAACATTTCCTCTGTTCATTAGTCATGTCCCCAGGCCCCTCTTACATTTCTTTTGCTTTCCACTTTGATTTTTTATTCTCACAAAAAAAATAAGATTTACTGTTATGCAGACTACTGCATTAGTATAGAAATGGTATAAATAATATCTGCGCACTTGTGAAAGAATCTTAGACTCACCAGTTGACGTGTATTGGATGCTTAGCATGATTTGTTTACTTTTGAACTTTGGTAAAAATCGAACATTTCTGCTACTTTGAGCTCAATTTCAAGGTACTTTTCATTGTAAAACCAGTCAAAAATCATCTCAATTTCTGTAATATGTCTTCCATTCTATAAAATGAGACCAAGAAAACTAGAATACAACAATAAATACCATACGAAAATACAGTGCAAAGTCGCTGTTTTAATCCAAAAACACGGTCAAAGTTTTTTTTTCTCATTACGCACTGTGTGCTGCAGGATTTTTTTTATACTGCGCACACTGACCACATAGACCCATTCTTTCATATGTAGGCCTACCAGCTTTCTCTTGCTAGATTTGAGGGCGCTAGAATTTATGCGTACTAGTACGTCAAAAACCCTGGTGCGTAAGCCGTACTAGTACGGCCGAAACCCCCAAAGGGTTAGGAGAGGACCTGCCAACCCTAAAAGGGTTAATATACATTCAAGAATGCGCTGATATTATTTATACAATTATTACAATATTGCATAACAGTAAATTTTCTATTTTTTTTGGTGTGAATAAAAATTCTTTATGCAAATAAAAAATAAAAATGGAATTCATCTGTAAAGCCTGGAAATGTAATAAACAGAGGAAATGTTATTTTAGTGCCAGGAATGCCTGCATTGTTTATTCTGGACCCTATTTTGAAATTGGAGAATTTTGAACTGTGTGAAATTGGCAAAATTACCAATATCTCATCACTTTTTTGGGTAGTTGAAATAGATGAATGTGCTCAAACGATAAAATAGAAATACAGTGGTCCCTCGATAATCGTAAAGCTTGATAGTCGTAATTTTCAAAAATCGTAACATTTTCATCAAAACATTGGCTCGCAAATCATCATTTGACTTGCAAATAGTCGTTCGTCTGGGACACATACACACAGCCCCAAGCTGCCTCACACTCCATTCCCAGCCAGTGTGCCATTGTTTATCAGTGAGTGAGGATGATCTCACGAGTTCATACGATACATTTCATAATATTCCATTTGTTTTAGTGCTTGCAGCTGCTAAATAAGTCACCATGGCTCCAAAGAAAGCTTCTAGTGCCAGTGCTTTGGTAAAGAATGTGAGAAACACATATAATTTAAGAAAAAGTTTGTAGAAAAATATGAAGGTGGTGGTGGTAGAGTGGAAGCAGTTGTGATAGTGGTAGAGGGTGGTAGTGATGGTGGTAGAGGGTGCTAGCAGTTGTGATAGTGGTGGACAGTGGTAGTGATGGTGGTAGAAAGTGGTAGAGGGTGCTAGCAGTTGTGATAGTGGTAGAGGGTGGTAGTGATGGTGGCAGAAGGTGGTAGTGATGGTGGTAGAGGGTGCTAGCAGTTGTGATAGTGGTAGAGGGTGGTAGTGATGGTGGTAGAGGGTGCTAGCAGTTGTGATAGTGGTAGACGTTGGTAGTGATGGTGGTAGAGGGTGCCTTCAGTGATTCAGCGATTCTACCAACTCCTCCAATGTTGTTAGAGTTATATAGGGCTACAGAAAACACCACCGCCTCAGCTGCTGCTTCACCACCATTATGGACGGCTTACCCTCAGTGGCCCTTATACACCCAACAACAACACAACACCTCTCGTGACATACATGACTTATTTTATTCATTCTAGAGAATATTCCATGTTTCTATGTTATTAATATTGTTTATTATGTCATATTAGTTGAATTGTGATAGATAAATAAGTCGCAGAGTTGATACAGATCCACCATCACAAATCCGGCAATCAGTCATTCGGTTCCTTCAGTTATTCAGCACTAATTTTGGCTAGCATAATTTCAAATTTCCAGGGTCGCCACACCAACCTGCTGGTACTGTCTGGTGGTGCTACTTGCTGCATAAGTCATTCCAATTTCTTTTTCTCCATTTATTGTTTTAACCTGCTCACTTTTAGCCCTAGCCATGGTTCCAGTGAATAAAAGAAATGCTTCTCATTATGTAAAGCACCTACACAGTACATTATCCATTAAAGATAAGGTGGCTTTGAAGCCACTGTCGGTTGCCATGAACTCAGTCTCATGAAGCAGGAGAATATGCTTTATTATTATGCTAATATCAACACTACAGCTTATTTGCCTATCACAATTGATCTAATATGACATAAGAAACAATATAAATAATATAAAACATGTTAAATACTCCAGAATGAATATTTGGCATAACACCAAGCAGTTCGACAGAGTTATGTAGAGGATATGGTAAACAAATACCATTCTCCTATCCCTGTCTTGGTGGCTTATATTAGAGAAAACGGAGTATAGCACAGGACTAACTGTGATATACACTCGTACTCCACCATAAACATAAAACAAAAAAGTTATTTTATCTCTCTAGATTATCACACATAACATATGTGTAGAGAACCTAGGATAACCCCAAAAAAGTCAACGTGGCTTATTTTTAGTACCTGGCTTGGGTTAGCCATATATGATTTTTGGTAAATATTCGATTCCCAGCCAGGGTAGAAATATTAGGCGTGTTTCTTTACACCTGTTGTCTATGTTTACCCATCAGTAAATGGGTACCTGGGTGTTAGTCGACTAGTGTGGGTGTTATCCTGGGACACTGACCTAATTTTCTTGAAATACTCAGCATAACAAGTGCCTTTCTAAACAGTAGTATGTCACTGATGTCAGCTAGGCCTGTATACCTTGTACATGTACGTGCAGTATATAAAGATATTAATATTATTATTATTATTATTATTATTATTATTATTATTATTATTTTCTCAGTTGTTTGTTGGGTTACCTTATTCAAACTTGGGCAATGTATGATGGAAAGATACTTCTTCACGTACACCAAAAATGAAAGAAATCAGACCAGAAATGGCGGAGTTCACTTCTCAGTCATTAGCGGCCGCTTAGAGGTATATTTTTGTATGGTTGTTATGGTTATATTCTCATTTTTTTCGGTCTCATTTGATAGAATGAAAGATATATTACAGAAATAGATATGATTTTGATTGCTTTCATGACGAAAAGTACCTTGAAATTGCGCTCACAGTAGCGAAAATGTTCTATTCTTTAGTGAAGCTCAAGAGTAAACAAATGATGTCACCGTCTAATACCTGTCCGCCTGCCAGTCCAAATTCCAGTACGGACTCAAGAATGGATTGACATTATTTATACAATTATTACAATAATGCAGTAGTCTGCATAACAGTAAATCTTCTTTTTTTTTTTTTTTTTTTGTGAATAAAAATTCCAAATGGTAAGCAAGAGTAATATAAGAGGGGCCTGTAGCCATGACTAATAAACAGAGAAAATGTTATTTTAGTGCCAGGAATGTCTGCATTGTTTATTCTGGATCCTATTTTGAAATTGGCATCTGTTGAAATTTGTGTGAAATCGGCCAAATTGCCAATTTCTGACCACTTTATTGGGTAATTGAAATAAGTGAATGGGCGGTTTCTTGTACTCAGTTGACAGACTAGAAATAAATAAGTTTATTCGGGTATACACAAATACAGTTATATAGATTATCATACATAGCAGTGTATGTATAGTGAACCTAGGATGACCCAGAAAAGTCAGACAAAGTGACTTATTTCCAGTACCTGGCTTGGGCTTGCCATATATGATTTTTGGTAAATACTTTTTTTTCCTCAGTTGTTTGTTGGGCTATCTCATTGAAACTTGGGCAATATATGTTGAAAAGATGCTTCTTAACGTACAACAAAAATAAAAAAGACGGACAATAAATAAGGGAGTTCACTTCTCAGCCATTAGCTGCCTCTTTGCAGTATATTTTCGTATGGTTTTTATGGTTGTATTCTCATTTTTTGGACTCATTTGATAGAATGGAAGATACATTACAGAAATAGACATGATTTTGATTGCTTTCATGACGAAAAGTACCTTGAAATTGAGCTCAAAGTAGCGAAAATGTTCGATTTTTGCCTATGTTCAATGAACTGTGTAAGTCAAGTTGGTTAATTTTATTAAGTGTATTCTAACCTAACCACTCTGTAATTTGGCAAACTCAGTAATCCAGCACACTACAGGTCCCAATGATGCCGGATTTGTGATGGAGGACCTGTATTAGTGTCATATTCTCCAACAATAAACTCGCCTCCCCTCCCTCTGCCATACACCAACAAAAGTCTTCAATAAAAGTTAAGTGTGATGTTAAATGTTCATTTATATATTTTATTAGTGCTTTACATTTATTTGGCATTCTTTTCTGCATGTAAATCTATATTTAAGCCAGGGAAGTGACCCCTGAAGTGAGTCCTTATGGAGGGGGATTCCCCTCCCAAACAATACCCTCTCTCCTCCTCCTTGTCTTCCATTCATCAACAACAGCCTTCAATAAAGGTAACTGTCATGTTGAATGTTCATTCTTTTGTGCATGTAAATTGTTGTTGATACTTCTGGGTGTCTGGAACGAATTAACTGGATTTACATTATTTCTTATGGGGAAAATGGATTCGAAAATCGGCAATTTCGATAATAGTCACACTTCTATGAACGGATTAATTATGAAAAACGAGGGACCACTGTAATACTAGCAAAATAGCTAAGACTTTGGTTGACTGGAATACAGCCTCTCTTCACTTACCGACAACTCACAGTTACAACGGGCTCTTCGATGAGTCAGTATTGTATGCCATTGGGTCACGGAAATGGGTAGCGCAGTGTCTTAGCGTCAAGCATCTAAATCTCCTTCTTACAGCCACTCAGTACACTAGCTTTTAAAGTCTCCAAACCACATACAGTGGAACCTCTACTTGCGAGAGTGTCCACGTGCAAGTTTTTCCAAATACAAGCAGTCAATGGGTCAATTTTTTTGCTTCCATACGCGAGCAAAATTTCCACAAGCGAGCAGACCTCAAGGCAGGTTTCTTGACACTGGTGAGGGGCTCTTGCTCTTGATCTCGGGAATTGTCTCTCATTTGTTTGTTGGACTATCTTATTGATACTTGGGCAATGTATGATGGAAAGATGCTTCTTAACGTACACCAAAAATGAAAGAAATGTAAGCATAAATAATGGAGTTCACTTCTTAGCAATTAGCCACTCCTTAGTGGTAATTTCAAATGGTTTTTATGGTTGTATTCTCCTTTTTTTGGTCTCATTTGATAGAATGGAAGATATATTACAGAAATGGATATGATTTTGATTGCTTTCACAACAAAAAGAACCTTGAAATAGAGCTGAGCCTAGGAGAAATGGTCCATTGCTTGGCTGTTTCAGTGTAAACAAATGACATCACAGTAAATCTTATATTTTTTGTGTGAATAAAAATTACAAATTATTTATATAATAATAATAATAATAATAATAATAATAATAATAATAATAATAATAATAATAATAATAATAATAATAATAATAATAATAATGAAAGAAATCTAAGCATAAATAATGGAGTTCACTTCTCAGCAATGAGCCACCCCTTAGCAGTAATTTCAAATGGGTTTTATGGTTGTATTCTCATTTTTTTGGTCTTATTTGATAGAATGGAAGATATATTACAGAAATAGATATGATTTTGATTGCTTTCATGACGAAAAGTGCCTTGAAACTGAGCTCAACCTAGGAGAAATGGTCTATTGCTTGGCTGTTTCAGAGTAAACAAATGATGTCACTGTCCATTCCAATATGCAGTCGTGACATATTTATACAATTATTGCAATAAGGAATAACAGTAAATCTTATATTTTTTGTGTGAATAAAAATTACAAATAATTTATATAATAATAATAATAATAATAATAATAATAATAATAATAATAATAATAATAATAATAATAATAATGAATACTTAATCGGCAGCGGCAGCAGCGACTAAAACACCGAAAAATCAACTATTCAACAAGTGTAGTCAGGAGGACGCCGGCCCAGCAACCACCCCACTCACCACCGCTCAAGGCGACACCACAACAATAACAACAAACATGGCTGCCACCAGCCCATCCTCCCCTCTCTTCCCCGGATTCAACCTACCAAGTAGTCTCTCAGGTATGACCAACGATCCAGATACCCTAAAAACATGCATCTCCAACTTAGTTATTGAAAATATGAATCTTCGAGAGACGCTAACAAAACAAGACACCAGGATGACACAACTCGAGAACAAAATCCTCAGTCTTGAACAAAAGTTATCAACACCAGGAATGACTAACTGTGACAAGACCATCCAAGCAGTCATAGATAGCCATACCCAACAAATAATATCTCTTAATACAAAGGTTGAAGAAGCAGTAAAAGAATGGAAGAACAACTTAGATAACCAGTTCAGTGACTACTTTGCTCTCCAAGAAGATAAAACTGAACAAGATAAACTATCGGACGCAGTAATAGTTAACAGTCCACTTTTTCCCAGTGATATGAACCAAACAAACAGTAAAGAAATTACTCTGCAGATCATAAAGGACCAAACAAGTGTTATTGTACCAGAGTCAGAAATAAAAGAAGCCAGGTTACTAGGATCCCATGGTAGAAAAAGTGTTATGCTTAGATTCCACTCACATGACAGGAAAAAAGACTTAATTATTGCATCTATTAAAGTAAAGAAAGAGGTATACATAAACGAGTGTCTTACCAAAAAACGTCAGAACCTCCTGTATAGAGTCAGAAAACTTAAGCGGGAGAATAATGACACAATACACCAATGCTTCACACGAGATGGGAAAATTCTTGTTAGGAAAACAAATGTAGGTCAACTGTACACAATAACGAACGAGAATGATCTATCACGATTTCTCAGGGATACTAATCTTACAGAGAATAACTAAACAATGTCCAACCTAATAGCCTACGTAGTGTAGTGTATGTTTTGCTCCATTATTGTTCAAATTTCATTGTACAATCTCTTAGTAATTAAATAATCAACTACCTCATTTTGTGATTTTACTAGTAAGCATAAGTCACCTTATGTAATTTTCTTATTTACTATTGTTTGCTTAAACATTAGCTGAATTGATACTTTCTCTGTCCATATTACTACCTCATATTTTTTTAAATACTATCAATTGATATTACTTACTAAAATTAATAATTATCATTTTTACTATAATTTCAATTTACTCTTAACATTTTTGACATTTAATAACCATTACTTGTCTAATTACCTTTACCTGTTTTAATACCACATTTACTATCTTAGAGTACTCTTAATTACCTTGTACTGCCATATAACCTCTAGTATAACTACCAGTGCAATATTGAATGAAATAAACATTACTTTTTCACTTTTTTGTAATCATTATTACTTACTAAAATTTTATTAAACACCATATTTACTACCAGTCAATTTTACTTTTGTACATTAAACATTATTTTATACTTCCCATAACATTTTGTTGCCAAATTTTCAAGTTTGTATATTCAACTCCAACCTTTATATTATCCTTTGTACCTGTGTACCTGTCCACCATCTTACTATCATATTACCATCTTACTATCATATTATAACCAAGACATTACCCTGGTTATTTTTTACTATTATTCTTTTGGTACTTTAATTGTGAATTATATTTTGTCAATTTAAATCTAGTTATACTCCTGATCTTGTCAACAACCTATACCAGACTCTAGTGCAATTGCAAGTACCATTTCAATTTGTATTTTTATATTATAAGTTTATATTATAATTCCTACTCTAAGATTGTTTTCATATCTTAGTGACTATATTGTGTGTGCAATTAGTGTATATTTCAATTATATTATTGTTCAAGGCCCTTAACTATCTTTTGCTAACTAGTACCAACTACCTCATATATTTTTTTTTTCTACTTTTTTTATTCTTTTGCTACCTTAACTTGTATATTTTATCTTGTCAATTTAAATCTAGTTATACTCTAATTCTTGTAAACAACTTATATAACACCTTAGTGCAATTACAATTGAGAGTCTTGTGCCTTTTTTATATTATTAGATTAAACTCAGTTGTACTATAGTCAATACCAAATTCATTATATTAGACCATATTGCAATTACTAGTGAGAGACTGGTGCTATTTTTAATTTGTATTGTTATATTATTAGATTAAATCTAGTTGTACTATAGCTCATTCTAGCTCAAAACATAGACTCCACAAAAGTCATTATATTAGACCTTAGTGCAATTATTTGATTACCACTTTATTGTTCACCACAACTTATATTAGTCCCTTTTATATTATAATTTTATATTATAATTCTAACTTTAAAGAATTACCTTTAAAGTACTACCTACTATCATATTCCCAAGCTCCATTATTTGATCATCACTTTATTTGTTCACCACAAATTATTTTAGTCCCTTTTATATTGTCTCCTTTATTTTAGCTTTAAAAAACTACCTTAGCTCATTATTTTTACATTTGTTAAATAATTCAGGTGCTATTTTTTTAGCTTTAGAATATTTACTTTGTTTTATACTTAATTCTAACTATAGATTCACTACAAATCTTATGATTACAAGCATTGATCCTGATACCAACCTCTTATTTAATGACTTAAATGATTCAAACAGTTACTGTAATTACTACACAGCAGAACAATCAAAGGCACTTCTCAGAGCCAACAACAACATAACTATCTTTAACTACAATATCAGATCTTTAAGCAAGCATTACGATGACCTCCTAGCATTACTAAATTCCTTGCATGCCAATATGTCCATCATTACACTAACTGAAACCTGGCTAAAGCCTGATACTACAGATGTCTATGCCATTCCTGGTTACACAGCCATACACAACTGTAGGCCAGACCAACAAGGGGGTGGCACAGCTATATACTACTCAGACCAACTAGAATGTATCACTAATACTTGCACAAGGGATGAACATGGGGAATATATAATAGCTAAATTCAAATCCAAATACCTACAAAAACCTCTCACAGTGATAAACATCTACAGAGTTCCACAATCAAACATTAGCCAATTTAGTCAAAACCTAGGAAGTATGATAACTGATGCACGCATGAACAAAGATCACTTACTACTCTCAGGTGACTTCAATATAAATCTCCTGCAAGACCAGGACCCACACGTTACTGAATTCACAAACACAATGAGTAACTGCATGTTGCTACCAACAGTAACAAAACCTACAAGAGTTACGGAGACTAGTGTTTCCCTACTTGACCACATCTGGACCAACACCATATCCCCTTTAAAATCAGGCATAATTACAGATAATACCACAGACCACTACCCTACTTTCCTCATAACAACTCTTGGTAAAATACCCCAAGACACTACTAAAGTCACCTTCAGACTTCACAATGAGGCAGCCATTAATAACTTCACAACAGCAGTAACAAACATTGACTGGCACACTGAGCTAGAAATCTATACAGATATTGACGAATGTTTTAATAATTTTCTAAAAAAGACCCAATACCTCTATAACAAGCACTGCCCTAAAAAAACTAAACAGATGACAGCTAAGAGACTGAACAGTCCCTGGCTAACACCCAGCATTCTCAAATCCATAAATACAAAACACCGATATGAAAAACAGTACAGAATGGGTCACATAACCAGAGACCAAACAAAACGTTACTCGTCAATCCTAACCAGCCTGATAAGAAGGGCAAAAAAACTGTATTATGAGAACAGATTATCCAACTTACGAGGTGATATAAAAAAGACCTGGAAGACCCTATCAGAAATTCTGGGAACAAAAAAGATATCACGAAATAGCGAAATAAAATTAGCAAAATCAGATGAACCCCAACTCCCACCAACAGAAACAGCAAACAGACTCAATGATTTCTTCTCCACTATAGGACAAAACCTTGCCAATAAAATCCCAAGCTCAGATACCCCACCAAATGACTACCTCACTGGCAACTACCCGAACACACTGTTCCTAGCTCCGACTAACCCATACGAAGTCTCCCTTATTATCAACGCACTAAAAAACAAGGCAGGAGATTTAAATACCTTACCACCCTTTATATACAAAAAAGTGTCACAAGTACTATCACCAATCATTGCAACACTCTTTAACAAATCCATTGAATCCTCCACCTTCCCTACAGCTCTCAAAATAGCAAGGGTCACCCCGATCCATAAAGGAGGAGACCAAACAGAGTTGAATAACTATAGGCCAATATCCAATTTACACCCTCTCTCAAAAATCTTCGAAAAATTAATTCATAAACGAATCTACTCCTACCTCATCTCCCAAAACATTCTCAACCCCTGCCAATTTGGATTCAGGCCTAATAAAAATACTAATGATGCTATTATACACATGCTAGAACATATATACACTGCAATAGAGAAAAAAGAAGTCCCACTGGGGATCTTCATTGACTTACGTAAAGCTTTTGATACAGTTGACCATGACTTGCTCCACGTAAAATTGTCACACTATGGTATTAGAGGGCACTCCCTCAACTACCTCAAGTCATACCTCAGCAACAGAAGCCAATATGTGTACGCAAATGGGGCAAGCTCTTCCGCTCAACCAATTACAGTTGGTGTCCCACAGGGAAGTGTCCTTGGCCCTCTTCTCTTTCTCCTATACATAAATGACCTACCAAATGCTTCGCAATTACTCAAACCCACACTTTTTGCAGATGACACTACATACGTCTTCTCTCACCCGAGCCCAGTCACGCTAGCCAATACTGTAAACACCGAATTACAGAAAATATCTACCTGGATGAGGACTAACAAACTTACACTAAACATTGACAAAACCTACTTCATTCAGTTTGGTAACAGAGCTACAGATGTACCTCTTAACATAACGATAAACAGATCACCTATCACAAAGCTAACAGAGGGAAAATTCTTAGGAATCCACCTTGATAATAGACTCAAATTTCATACACATATACAACAAATTTCTAAGAAAATTTCCAAGACTGTAGGCATACTATCGAAGATACGGTACTATGTTCCACAGTCAGCCCTCCTGGCCCTTTATCACTCTCTTATTTACCCCTATCTCACCTATGGAATTTGTGCATGGGGCTCAACAACAATTAACCATCTCAGACCACTAATTACCCAACAAAAGGCTGCAGTTAGAATGATAACAAATTCTCACTACAGGCAGCACACTCCACCAATATTCAAAACACTCAACCTACTCACCATACAAAACATCCATACTTATTACTGCACCTATTACATACATAGAACACTTAACTCTGATATTAACCCTCCCCTCAAACATCTCCTTGCCAACCTCAACAGAACACATGACCATAACACAAGGCACAGATCACTCTTTGATGTTCCTCGTGTCCATCTCACGCTATGCAAAAACTCAATGCACATAAAAGGCCCTAAAATCTGGAATTCATTACCTGTAAATATAAAAGAAACACTACCTGTTTATAAATTCAAGTCTCTTCTCAAAGATCACTTACTCACTCAAAACCAAATAAATACTGAATAACTGAACCTTATAAATTGTATATCCTATATGTTACTCACAATTATATCACACAAATGTTAAACCTAGGACCCAATCTAACTTTGTTATTTTTTTAAATACACTACCTAACAGAATACTCCATTCGACTGAATGTACAGCAATGCATGCAACCATATGACCTGTCTTTGTAATACTCATTTGTGCTTTATAGTTATCTGTTTACAATAATGTTTTATCACTGATTTCATCATTGCTTAGTTAATCTTAAGTTAATTTTAAGCCAGCCCGTAATGCTATGCATATAAGTGGCTTTGGCATGCTGCTCTTACCTGTATTTTTTTGTACCTCTGTATGTATGCTAAAATTACTAAATAAATAAATAAATAAATAACGCTTTGTTCGCTAAAATTTTGCCCCGCACAGTGGACAAAAACCCGCTCAGCGACCTTCGTCCGAGACGCGTCCAATGTGCGCCCTCAGCCAGCCTCACATGTGCCGCCCGTCCCATTGTTTACCAGCTAGCCTCCGCGGTAACATTCAAGCATACACTCGGAATATTTCGTATTATTACAGTGTTTTCGGTGCTGTTTGTGGAAAATAAGTGACCATGGGCCCCAAGAAAGCTTCTAGTGCCAACCCTACACCTCAAAGGGTAAGAATACCCATTGAAATGAAGAAAGAGATCATTGATAAGTATGAAAGTGGAGTACGTATCACCGACCTGGTCAGGTTGTACAAGAAACCAAAATCAACCATCGCTTCTATTGTGGGCAAGAAAACGGCAATCAAGGAAGCTGTTGTTGCCAAAGGTTTAACTGTGTTTTCGAAACAAAGATCGCAAGTGATGGAAGATGTTGAGAGACTCTTATTGGTGTGGATAAATGAAAAACAGCTAGCAGGAGATAGTGTCTCTCAAGCGATCATATGTGAAAAGGCTAGGAAGTTGCATGACGATTTAATTAAAAAAATGCCTGCAACTAGTGATGATGTGAGTGAATTTAAGGCCAGCAAAGGTTGGTTTGAGAGATTTAAGAAGCGTAGTGGCATCCATAGTGTGATACGGCATGGTGAGGCTGCCAGTTCGGACCACAAAGCGGCTGAAAAATATGTGCATGAATTCAAGGAGTACATAGAAACTGAAGGACTGGAACCTGAACAAGTGTTTAATTGTGATGAAACAGGCCTGTTCTGGAAGAAAATGCCAAGCAGGACCTACATTACTCAGGAGGAAAAGGCACTCCCAGGACATAAGCCTATGAAAGACAGGCTTACTTTGTTGATGTGTGCCAATGCTAGTGGTGATTGCAAAGTTAAGCCTTTATTAGTGTATCACTCTGAAACTCCCAGAGCGTTCAGGCAAAAGAATGTCCTCAAGGATAATTTGTGTGTGCTGTGGAGGGCAAACAGTAAGGCATGGGTCACTAGGGAATTTTTCTATAACTGGTTACACCATGCATTTGCCCCCAATGTGAAAGATTACCTAACTGAAAAGAAATTAGACCTTAAGTGCCTCCTGGTGTTAGACAATGCCCCTGGTCATCCTACAGACATGGCAGAGCGACTTTATGGGGACATGAGCTTCATTAAGGTGAAGTTTTTGCCTCCTAATACCACTCCTCTCCTGCAGCCCATGGACCAGCAGGTCATTTCCAACTTCAAGAAACTGTACACAAAAGCTCTGTTTCAAAAGTGCTTTGAAGTGACCACAGACACTGGATTGACTCTAAAAGAGTTTTGGAAGGATCACTTTAATATCCTCAGTTGTGTAAACCTTATAGGTAAGGCTTGGGAGGGAGTGACTAAGAGAACCTTGAACTCTGCTTGGAAGAAACTGTGGCCAGAATGTGTAGACAAAAGGGATTTTGAAGGGTTTGAGGCTAACCCTGAGAGGAGTAGTATACCAGTTGAGGAATCAATTGTGGAATTGGGGAAGTCCTTGGGGTTGGAGGTTAGTGGGGAGGATGTGGAAGAGTTGGTGGAGGAGGACAATGAAGAACTAACCACTGATGAGCTGATAGATCAACTTCAAGAGCAAGAGGCCAGACCTGGGGAAACTGGTTCAAAGGAGGGGAGAGAGAAATTGAAGGAATTGCCTACTTCAAAGATTAAGGAAATGTGTGCAAAATGGCTTGAAGTGCAAACCTTTTTTGATGAAAATCACCCTCACACAGCTATTGCAAGCCGTGCTGGTGACTGTTACAATGACACTGTTGTGAACCACTTTAGACAAATCATAAAGGAACGAGAGGTACAGGCCACTATGGACAGATATGTTGTGCGAAAGAAGTCCAGTGACTCTGAAGCTGGTCCTAGTGGCATTAAAAGAAGAAGGGAAGTAACCCCAGAAAAGGACTTGCTACCTCAAGTCCTAATGGAAGGGGATTCCCCTTCTAAACACTAACACTCTCTCTCCCCTCCTCCCATCCCATCAATCATCACCAGATCTTCAATAAAAGTAAGTGTCATGTAATTGTGCATGCCTTTTTCAGTTTGTGTGTACTAAAATTAAAATTTTTTTGTGGTAAAAAAAATTTTTTTTCATACTTTTGGGTGTCTTGCACGGATTAATTTTATTTCCATTATTTCTTATGGGGAAAATTAATTCGCATAGCGAACATTTCGCATAACGACCAGCCCTCTTGCACGGATTAAGTTCGCTATGCGGGGGTCCACTGTACACATAATAATTATAATAATAGATGGCTTCAAAAGGCTGTCACTAGATGGCAGTGTTTACCACAGCAAAGAGGGAGCGGTTGTGGCCGCCTCCACCTGTTACATAATGACATATTTTACTCATTCTAGAGTATATATCGTGTTTCTATGTTATTTATATTGTCTGTTATGTCATTTAGATGAACTGTGATATATAAATAAGCCATATAGATGATATTAGCGAAATTATTCATGAAGTATTTTGCCCGGTCTCCAGACAAACTTTCCTCCACCGCCGACACCGCCCATACCACTACATGAATGACATATTTTATTCATTCTAGAGTATATATCATGTTTCTATGTTATTCATATTGTTTGTTATGTCATACTAGATGAACTGTGATAGATAAATAAGCAGTATAGATGATATTAGCAGAATTATTCATGAGGTATTTTGCCCGGTCTCCAGACAAACTCTCGTCCACCGCCGACACCGCCCATGCCACTACATGAATGACATATTTTATTCATTTTAGAGTATATATCAGGTTTCTATGTTATTTATATTGTTTATTATGTCATATTAGATGAAGTGAGATAGATAAATAAGCCGTAGAGTTGATATTAGCGAAATTATTTAAGTACAGAATTCCACTGGAACGGATTAATTGCATTTCATTTAATTTAAATGAGGAAAATTTACTCTGCAAACGAGCAAATCCAGTTGCGAGCAAGGTCATGGAATGGATTAAACTCACAAGTAGAGGTTCCACTGTATTTGTACAAATTTGTATGTTATTGTGCACCCCATAGTATAAGAAAGAAGTGCAGCAGCACTTGGAAGAGGAAAGAGAAGAAAATGGAAAAAGTACAATAGAAGTTCACAGTAAAGGGGTTAGCTGGTGTGTTCATCTGTGTGTTTACCTTCTCGTTGTCTCTCATGGCAGCTTAATTAAGAAATTATTAAACTCAGCAAACAAGGTATGTTGGTGATAATACACTAGGGCCCTGCTTTACGGAGTTTCGCTTTACAGCATTCCGCTAATACGGTCATTTCAAATTATGACCAAAACTCGCTATACAGCTCCCCCCACCTGACTTTCTAATACGGTCACCGCGCCCCACTCGGTTTGTTTACATTCTCTGTGAGATCCGTAAGCACTAAGTCTCTCCATTATGTCTGGAAACTCCAAAATTTCAAGTGTTTTTAACCCTTTCAGGGTCCGTCCCGTAGATCTACGGCTTTACGTTCAGGGTCCAAACCGTAGATCTACGCCATGAGCTCAGCTCACTCTGATAAACTGTGAGTGGTACATTTGGGCCTAGATATGAGAGAATACATCTATGTGGTATGTGTGCACCACATAAAACAGATCCTGCAGCACACTGTGTATAATGAGAGAAAAAAAATGAAATCATGATTTTTCGATTAAAACAGCAACTTTGCAGTGTTTTTTCGTATGTTTTTTATAGTTGTATTTGCGATTTCTTGGTCTCATTTGATAGAATGGAAGACATATTACAGAAATAGAGATGATTTTGATTGGTTTTAGCATTGGAAATGGCTTGAAACTGAGCTCAAAGTAGCGGAAATGTTAAATTTTTGCCGATATTCAAGAGTAAACAAACGACCTCGCACGTCTAATACACGTCAGCTGGTGGGTCTAATATACATTCACAAATATGGTGATGATATTTATACAATTATTACAGTATTGCATAACAGTAAATCTTCTATTTTTTGGTGTGAATAAAAATTCATTATGTGAATAAAAAATCAAAATGGAATTTATTTGTAAAGCCTCAAAACATAACTAATGAACAGAGGAAATGTTAGTTTAGTGCCAGGAATGCCTACATTGTTCATTCTGGACCCTATTTTGAAATTGGAATATTTTGAACTTTGTGTTAAATTGGCCAAATTAACAATTTCTGATCACTTTATTTTGTAGTTGAAACAGTTGACTTGGCGATTTCTTGTGCTCAATCGATAGAATAGAAGTAATACTAGTGAAATAGCTAAGAATTTGGTTGATTGGAATAATGTAATTGGCCTAAAATGGGAGTCAAAGTCAGCAAAATCGCCGATTCGTAAATATCGCTGACACATCAAAATTCGCGAGAGCATAATTTCGTCAATTTTCCACCAAATTTCGTACTTTTTGTTTTATTACCTTCACAAAAAGATTCTCTACGATTTCATAAGAAAAAATAACAAATTTTTTTTTTGAAAATTCTTGGACACTGGTGCGTGACTCCAGATTTGGGCCTTGGACCCTGAAAGGGTTAAAAGTTATTTCACATTTTATATATACAGTACTCTGATAATTATATTTATGTATACCTGTACCTAAAGAAACTTACACACTGTGCTGGCATGCAGGTACACATTAAAATCAGTAAGTGTGTCTTATGTCTCGAGACGTCATATTAGTAATAATAATAATCACCGAGTCTCATTTAAATGTCGTATATTACGTTAATATACACATTTTCATTAATCCATCTATATTTTTTCAAAATTATATAATAAACACGATGCATAACATATAAAGATGATAAATACATCCCACAGTAGAATAAATAAACATAAATATGAGATGTGGTAGCCAGACGACTGGCACAAATGACGCCATATTAGAAATAATAATAATAATAATAATCACCGAGTCTCATTAAATGTCGTATATTACGTTAATATACACATTTTCATTAATCCATCCATGATATTTTTTTCAAAATTATATAAAAAACACGATACATAACATATAAAGATGATAAATACACCCCACAATAGAATAAATAAACAAATATGAGATGTGGTAGCCAGATAACTTGTACAAGTGACGGCAAGAATAACATTTTCTCTAGTCTGACATAAGAGAAAATGTATTACTGGGGGTAAGTGTAGAAAATTATTCCATTTGTATGTATGTAAGTTTATTCAGGTATACACAAATACAGTTACATAGATTACCATACATAACAGCATATGTGTAGAGAACCTACGATAACCCAAAAAAGTCAGACAGAGTGACTTATTTCCATTGTCTTCACTCAGAGCGTCATTTCTTCTAAAAATGGTGTTACATGAGAATGGGAGTGTTCTTCTTTATTTATTCTACCGTATCAACGTAGAGACAACCTGTACACAATGTAACTTGTACACAAACCAGACGTGTACACTTTGTTTGTTTACAAAACTTACATTCGCCTGGTTTGTTCACATAACTCTGCGCCTGTCCTCCCTCATGTACTCATTCTCTCTCTCTCTCTCATTTATTCGTTTTATCTCGTTTACTCACCCCTGACCCTACATTAAGACTACAAATATTTTAAGGTAAGTAATGAGTGAACTGTATATACATTTTATCGCTCTGGGATGCTTAACCCTTTGACTGTTTTTGACGTATAAATACGTCTTACGAGCCAATGTTTCTGACGTATATATACTCAATAATTCTAGCGGCTTCAAATCAAGAGGGAGAAAGCTGGTAGGCCCACATGTGAGAGAATGGGTCTGTGTTGTCAGTGTCACCACATAAAAAAAATCCTGCAGCACACATTGCGTAATGAGAAAAAAAAAACTGATCGTTTTTTTGGGAATAAAACGCCGACTTTGAGGTGTATTTTCGTATAGTATTTATCGTTGTATTCGTGTTTTCATGGCCTTAGGTGATAAAATGGAAAACATATTACAGAAATAGAGATGATTTTCATTACTTTGATGATGAAAACGACCTTGAAACTGAGCTCAAAGTAGCGGAAATGTTCGATTTTTACCAATGTTCAGGAGTAAATAAATCACACCACACGTCCAATACACGTCAACTGGGGAGTCTAATATTCTTTCACTAGTGCACTGATATTATTCATACCATTTTTACAATAATGCAGTAGTCTGCATAACAGTAAATTTTGTATTTTTTTGTATGAATAAAAAATCAAAATAGAAAGCAATAATAATATAAGAGGGGCCTAGAGATGTGACTAATGAACAGAGCATATGTTATTTTAGTTCCAAGAATGTCTACCTTGTTTATTCTGGACCCTATTTTGAAATTGGCATCTTTTTTAGTTTGCGTGAAATTGGCCAAATTGCCAATTTCTGACCACCATATTGGGTAGTCCAAATTAGTAAATGGGAGGTTTCTTGTACTCAGCTGATAGATAAAATGGAGTTCTAAAGAAATAGCTATGAGTTTGGTCAACTGGAACAATGGAATTGGCCGAAAATAGGGCTCAAAGTCGGTGAAATCGCCGATACGCATACGTCGCCGAGACCGCTAACTTTGCGGGAGCATAATTCCATGAGTTTTCGACCAAATTTCGAACTTTTGGTGTCATTACCATCGGGAAAAGATTCTCTATCATTTCATAAGAAAAAATAATTTTTTTTTTTTTTCAAAATTGAGCGACATAGAATGACAGTTTCAGAAAGGGGCCTGAAACAGTCAAAGGGTTAAATATCATAGAATACTATGTGTGGGTGGGGTGGCCTGGTATGGTAGCCCGGCTGACTACCATACATACCACACTTGATTTCTTAAAATAAATACTACTCATCTCACCCTAGATTAAGACTATAAATATTTTATAGTAAGTAATGAGAAAACTGTATATGCATTTTATCGCTCTGGGATGCTTAAATGTAATAGAATATTATGTGTAGGTGGGATGGCCTGGTATGGTAGCCCGGCTGACTACCATACATACCACACTTGATTTCTTACAATAACTACTAGTCTCACCCTAGATTAAGACTATAAATATTTTAAGGTAAGTAATGAGTGCACTATGTGTGTATTGTACTTTTTTATTGTTTTTTGATGCCTAGTTCTATTGCTGACTTAATATATGTTAGTGTAAACTTGTTACCTAGTATTTGTATGCATTTATAAGGGGAAAAAGGGTGTTCCACTTTACAGCGATTTCCGCTTTACGGCGGTAGCCTGGAACCTAACCTGCCATATAAGTGGGGCCCTATTGTAATAATAAATTAAAATTAATAATAAAATTAATAATCACGCTGGAGCGCTTTAACCCTTTGACTGTTTTGGTCGTATATATACGTCTTACGAGCCAGTGTTTCAGACGTATATATAGTACTCAATAATTCTAGTGGCTTCAAATCAAGCGGAAGAAAGCTGGTAGGCCCACATGTGAGAGAATGGGGCTGTGTGGTCAGTGTGCACCACATAAAAAAAATCCTGCAGCACACAGTGCGTAATGAGAAAAAAAAACTCTGATCATTTTTTTGGATTAAAACGCCGACTTTGAGGTGGATTTTCATATAGTATTTATCGATGTATTTGCGTTTTCATGGTCTTAGGTGATAAAATGGAAAACATATTACAGAAATAGAGATGATTTTCATTACTTTGACGATGAAAACGACCTTAACCCCTTCAGGGTCCAAGGCAAAATCTGAAGTGGTGCTCCAGTGTCCAAGAAATTTTGAAAAAAAAAAAAAATTATTTTTTCTTACAGAATTAAAGAGTATATTTTTGTGAAGGTAATAAGACAAAAGAAAAATTCTGATCAGTACTTACCGAGATACAGTGCCAAGAAGTTTGTCAAAAATGATGTGGTGGCGGCAACATCGACGAATTCCACATACGCGCATTACATTATTTTGCAGTTTTTGTTGTTTTTTCTTTTTTTCCAATTTTTTTCTATTCCTACTAACATTTGGGGCCTGAGAGACCAATACTGTATATAATGTATATATATAAACTCACTGTATTGAACACAATAACCGCACTAAAGTTATTATCATATTATTGTTTACCACTGTTGTTTATTACAATAAACATGCACAAATCTTGTATAATACTAATGTTCTATCATATATTTACATATTTACAATCACTGGACATGGTTTTAGAACTGCTGGAGCTTGTGGAACTCCTTGAAACAAGGCACCATGCACAGAGGCACCTTACATTCCTCACACATAAACCGAGTGTCTTTGCGTCTTTGTTGCCGTCTTTTTGTTTGTGCACAGATGATGCATCTCTTCTGAGCAAATTTCTTCTGAGTTGAAGGAAGTTGTATTATGAAATGATCACCTTCCCTCCTCAAACGCTTGGGTATATCCTGAGGAATTCGAGGACCGTGTTGTATAGCAGGTGTTGTTACCTGGTACTTCATTATGAGTTGTCTGACAACAGACAAACAAAATTCACCATACGGTGGTCTGTTGCCAGTCTTTATTTGGTACATATTATATGCATTGAGCATTGAAATGTCCATGAGATGGAAGAAAAGTTTCATGTACCACTTGTAACTCTTACGAACACAGTCAACAAAACCAATCTGCATGTCACATTTGTCAACCAAGCGCATGTTTTGTGTATAATCAATCACTGTCACTGGTTTTCGAATACGTTCATTAGTCACTCGATCAACTTTGCCACTGTCTTGCATTTCATTACGGTGAATGGTTGTCAACAATGTGACATCTCGTTTGTCATGCCACCGTAATGCCATGATGTCATTGGCAGTAAACACCTGCACGTCATCACCACGAGCACCTGCGTTGAGCCTGGGCATATGTTTACGATTAGAACGCACTGTGCCACACACATCTGTCTTGTTCACTCGCATGAAATCACTGAGTAATGGGCTTGTGTACCAGTTATCAGTATATAATGTATGCCCCTTACCAAGATAAGGTGCCATCATGTTTCTCACTACGTCACCTGAGATACCCAATAACATCTTGGTATCTTTCAATGTTTTACTACCCGTGTATACAACAATATCCAACACCAGGCCACTGTCACAATCACAGAGTACAAACAGTTTTATACCAAAGCGTTTCCTCTTGCTCGGTATATAATGCTTGAATGACAGTCTACCTTTGAACAAAATCAAAGACTCGTCAATTACAAGATTCTTGAATGGATAAAAGTATATGCTGAACTTTTGTTTGAGATACATGAAAACATTTCTAATCTTGTATAACCTGTCACTTCTGTCAGGCCTGGTTTTGTCAGAGAAGTGCAACATACGTAAGAGTAAGATAAACCTGTTCACTGGTATGATTTCACTGAAGAAAGACCGGGGTAGAAATTAGCCGATCTGTGGACCAGTATGCTTTTATATTATGCTTATAGACGTGAGGCATAAGCATTATTGTTGCAAAAAGCAAATACATTTCTGCAACAGTCGTCTCTTTCCACCTGTGTAGTCTTGACTGTGGTGATAAAATCGTATTTGCCATGGTGTACTCAAAATACTTATTACTTTCCCTGACAATAATTTCCATCAATGGCTGGTCAAAGAATAATTCAAAGAATTCCAGTTCATTGGCCGTGGTTCCAAGGGGACAAGTAGGTAGAATTCCACTTTGAGAATCATCAAAGTGGTGAGGCTTGGGAACAAAATTGGGATTTTGCTGCCAATCCCACATACGGTTTGCTGGTGGATACTGGACATCATAGGCTGGTTGTGCGGGTGGTTGTGGTTGTGGTGGGCTGGTGGCTGGCGCTCCGCTTTGTCCTTGAACTGACGAGTCAGCAGCGTGGGTCCCAGCATGGCCTGGTGAGTCATGCATGGCGGTGCCACTACCATCACCACTAACACCATCCACTGATGCCTGTGGTCTATCCATGCCAAGTGTAGCCACATCATCCTCACTATCACTACCTAAAACTAGTGTTGGGCCACGGGATGTACTCCGGGATGTACTCCGTCCCCTGGGCACAGCATAGGGTACACTACCCGAGCGCATGCGGCGGCGAACATACCGACGCTTCACTGGTGAATATGACTCCTCACTATCACTACTCGATTGATCGTCGATAAAATAAAATAAAATCACAGTCCACGTCACTATCATCATCATTACTGAAGTCAGAGGCCTGGCCACGCGAAAATATTAGTTTTCTCTTGCGATGAGGAACAACCGACCGTGAGTCATGAGTGCTCACACCAGAGGTAGAAGGTTGAGGATCGTCAGGGTTTTCTGCACTATTATCGATATCCTGGTCATTCTTTTCGGTCACTAACTGATCAAAGCCGTAGAATTTGTCTTCATTTCCACTTCCATCAGCGTCAGAACTATCAGATAGGAAGAGTAGAGTCCCAATTTTCCGGGGAGTGAGAGCTGACTTGCGACGAGGCATGGTGAACAAGGGTAACTGAGCCGGCGTTCCCACAATGCTATGCAGGTGCCTAGATTTTTTGTTTATGGCGCACACCCACCACGCAGACCCGTTCTCTCACATGTAGGCCTATGAGCATTTTCGCGCTAAATTTGATGGCGCTAGAATTTTGGCGTAGATCTACGGTTTGGACACTCAACATAAAGCCGTTGATCTACGGGACGGACCCTGAAAGGGTTAAAACTGAGCTCAAAGTAGCGGAAATGTTTGATTTTTACCAATGTTCAGGAGTAAATAAATCACACCACACGTCCAATACACATCAACTGGGGAGTCTAATATTCTTTCACTAGTGCACAGATATTATTTATACTTTTCATTGTAAAACCAGTCAAAATCATCTCAATTTCTGTAATATGTCTTCCATTCTATAAAATGAGACCAAGAAAACTAGAATACAGCAATAAATACCATACGAAAATACAGTGCAAAGTCGCTGTTTTATTCCAAAAAAACGGTCAAAGTTTCTTTTTTCTCATTATGCACTGTGTGCTGCAGGATCTTTTTTATACTGTGCACACTGACCACATAGACCCATTCTTTCATATGTAGGCCTACCAGCTTTCTCCCACTAGATTTGAGGGCACTAGAATTTAGGCGTACTAGTACGTCAAAAACCCTGGGTCGTAAGCCGTACTAGTACGGCCGAAACCCTCAAAAGGTTAACGGTTAAAACACACCAAAGCGATTATTATTACAGTGAAACCTCAAATGTCGAACTTTCTTCATTCCAGACGGCTGTTCGGGTGCCGTTACCGAACAAATTTATTCCCATCAGGAATAATGTAAATTAGATTAGTTCATTTCAGACCCTCAAAAATACACTTATAAAAGCACTTACATAATTGGTTGAGTTGGGAGCAGTTCGATATTTGAGGTTCCACTGTACTATTATTATTATTATTATTATTATTATTATTATTATTATTATTATTATTATTATTATTATTATCACCATTGACATACCTTGTTCACCGAGTTTAATCATTTCTTAATTAAGCTGCCACAAGAGACACCAAGAATGTGAACACACAGACAAACACACCAGCTAACCCCTTTACTGTGAACTTCTTTTGTACTTCTTCATTCCTCTTCCAAGTGCTGCTGCACTTCTAACTTGTACTATGTGGTGTACAATAGTTAGAAGTGCAGCAGCACTTGGAAGTGGAAAAACAAGAGGAAAATGGAAGGAGTATAAAAGAAGTTCACAGTAAAGGGGTTAACTGGTGTGTTCGTCTGTGTGTTTACATTCTCTGTCTTTCATGGCAGCTTAATAAATGATTAAACTCAGTGAACAAGGTATGTCAATAATAATAATAATAATAATAATAATAATAATAAAATAATATGTCAGGAAAAGCAGGAATATAAATATATTAATTCAAGGATTATGTGGAGTAAAATAAGGGTTAGATGTGAAAAGTGGGTTATAGTAAGCATTTATGCACCTGGAAAAGAGAGAAGTGTAGAGGAGAGAGAGAGAGATTTTGGGAAATGTTGAGTGAATGCATGAGAAGTTTTGAACCAAGTGTGAGAGTAATTGTGGTTTGGGTTTTCAATGCTAAAGTGGGTAAAATGTTGTGGAGGGGGTAGCAGGTAAATTTGGGGTGCCAGGGGTAAATGAAAATGGGGAGCCTTTAATTGAGCTATGTGTAGAAAAAGGTTTGGTAATAAGTAATACATACATATTTTATGAAAAAGAGGATAAATAAGTATACAAGGTATGATATAGCACATAATGAAAGTACAGGTCACCCTCAACATTTGCGAGGTTTAGGGGATCAAGAGCCTTGCTAATGTTGAAAATACACAAATGTTTGGTGCCCCAAAATATTATAGGGAAATATAATACAATACTGCTTCCTTAACTTGTTGAACCATGAACAATCATAAAATACATGGAAAACGTCATAAATTGTACTAAATACATACATGTTATGGTTTAATAACATGTATGTTATTAAATACCACTGCCTCCTCCACTGCCTCCACCAATACCTCCACTGCTTCCTCAACCACTACGAGTCCCTACTACCCTCCCTCTGACCCCCGCAACTGGCAGCCAGCCCTCCCACCAGTGTGGCGAGTGTTTTGTTTGTTCATTATTTGCTATTAAACTACAATATAAATAACGTAAACCCATTCATGACTGAATATTGGAATGGCTATTCAGACAGGTATTGGACGGTGACATCGTATGTTTACTCTTGAACACAGCAAAGAATCAAACATTTCTGCTACTGCTAATAATAACAATAGCAATAATAATAATAATAATAATAAATACGATAGAATTGAAGAAGGAAATTGTACAAAAAACGAGGGAGTGGTTGACACATCGTCAGTGTGGCTTTGTTTATGCTGGAGTGAGCATTAGTCTCCGTGCTCTTCCAAACATTTCACAATAATTCATTGTGTTTGGTGCTTGTAGATTGAGTGCGAATGGAGTGGTAGAGGCAGTGGGTGAGGCAGCAGTTGAGGCAGTGGTTGAGGCAGCGGTTGAGGCAGCCATCATCCAATTTTCCGCGCGCTCTCAAAAAAAAATTGAAAAAATTATGGAAATTGAGTTATATATACAGAAAAATAGCTTAACTCTTTGGCAACACAATGGTACCAGAATGAATGTTTTACGACGTTTCTACAGGAAATTATAGTCATTTATATCAGGTGATGTGGGTAGCACATCTGCTCACAGCCCATATATTTTTTGGAATTTTTTCCTTGTTTTTTGTAGCTTTTTCTTGCATTATTCTTTCTAATATAATAACTGACTATCTGGCATCATATAAGAGTAGGCGGAGCTTATCCGTAGAGTGCCAGCCAACCAGGAACCATCTGGGAACACTCGGCAGTACTCCCGCTCCAGAGAGTGCCAGGAGAAATTAATTCATTATTGCGCTTATATCAGCTTATATATCAACTCAACGGCTTATTTATCTATCAGAATTGATCTAATATATAATAAACACTATAAATAACATACAAACATGTTATATACTCTAGACTGAATAAAATAGGCCATAATATGGTGAGAGACCATCGGGAATATTTCGATATAAACAAGTGAATCCTCTCATGTCGTATTCTTTGGTCTCTGAGTAAGAGAAAAATGGTGTTTTGAAGAGGATAACTGCACTAGAACATCAGTTTACTAAGAAATACACCCAAACAAACGTGATTTTCGCGAAAAAAAAAAATTTGAGACGGAGGGCCGGCCGGTGCTCCAGGCCAATATCTCGGAAGTAACTTATTCACCTAATGTCAAATATTCTTCCTTTATTACTTAATTAAATGGAATAATATTCACAGAAATTGTAGAATAATGATTTCTCTATTTTATTACATGCAATTTTTGGAAATATTCCAAATACACCTACCATCCAACTTACGACGGAGTTCGGTTCTGAGAAACCGGTCGTAAGTCGAAATGGTCGTAAGTCGAACTTTACTACTGAATATCAACAAAACATTTTTGTAATGACTTTATTTTATTGTTTTATTTTGGTATTTCATGTTTTACTTTACATTTTATGTTGTTAGTACTGTATTTTATACTGTAAGGTTTAGGATAAACACTGTGTACAAAACAAATAGTTGTTTATTTCCCAGAAATTTGGCATAAAAAACACGGTCGTAAGTAGAGCGGTCGTAAGTCGAGCAGGTCGCAAGTCGGATGGTAGGTGTACTTTGAGAGTTATATGGGAGTAAAGGGCAGATTTTTTGCAACATTCCAAGAACTAACAAACTTTATTTTTTTGTGAAATAAAGATAAGTTATTTAGAGGATAGGTGACGTATTAAATTCATATAAGCATTGTTCTCTCGGCACCAAGTGTCCAAACAACCTTACGTCGTCCCATATAGGAATAAATTTCAACACAAGGGCATTTTCAGTAAATCAGTCCTTTTTCAGTCTTTTCTCAGTTGTTGTTTGAGGTATATTTTTGATAAATATTTTCAAGAAAGAGTGAAAACACTTTGTCTTGTGCGCCAAAACTGGAGGAAATCGGACGGTAAACAAGACTATAATTAATTGCCCTACTGCCCCCTTGAGGCAGTGGGTGAGGCAGTGGTTGAGGCAGTGGGTGAGGCAGCAGTATTTAATAACATGTTATAAATAATAATAACACTTATTAATAACATGTATTATTATTATTATTATTAACATGTATGTTATTAAATACCACTGCCTCAACCGCTGCCTCACCCACTGCCTCTACCACTCCAGTTGCACTCAATCTACAAGCACCAAACACAATGAATTATTGTGAAATGTTTTGAAGAGCATGGGGACTAATGCTCACTCCAGCATAAACAAAGCCACACTGACGATGTGTCAACCACTCCCTTGTATTTTTGTACAATTTCCTTCTTCAATTCTATCGCATTTATTATTATTATTATTATTATTATTATTATTGTTGTTATTATTACCAGTAGCAGAAATGTTTGATTCTTTGCTGTGTTCAAGTGTAAACATATGATGTCACCGTCCAATACCTGTCCGAATAGCCATTCCAATATGCAGTCATGAATGTGTTTACATTATTTATACTGTAGTTTAATAGCAAATAATGAACAAACAAAACACTCGCCACACTGGTGGGAGGGCTGGCTGCCAGTTGCCGGGGTCGGAGGGAGGGTAGTAGGGACATAAATATGATCTGGCGGCTGGGAATTTGGAGGCTGGGAATTTGGAGGCTAGGAATTTGGCGGTTGGGAATTCGCGAATGTGTGAAGTCCGCGAAAATTGAAAACACGAATGCTGAGGGAGACCTGTAGTTTGTTAGATTATGTATTTGTGGATAAAAAGTTGATGGGTAGGCTTCAGGATGTACATGTTTATAGAGGGGCAACTGATATATCGGATCATTATTTTGTAGCTACAGTTAAAGGTAGATGGGACGAAAGGAAAATGGAAACAAGTAAGAGAGAGGTGAAAGTGTATAAACTAAGGGAGGAGGAAGTTAGGGTGAGATATAAGCAACTAGTGACAGAAAGGTGGGCTAGTGTAAGTATGAGTAGTGGGGGAGGGTTGAAGAGGGTTGGCATAGTTTTAAAAATGCAGTATTAGAATGTGGGGCAGAAACTTGTGGCTATAGGAGGGTGGGTGCAGGAGGAAAGAGGAGTGATTGGTGGAATGATGAAGTAAAGGGTGTGATAAAAAAGAAAAAGGTAGCTTATGAGAGGTTTTTACAAAGCAGAAGTGTTATAAGAAGAGCAGAGTATATGGAGAGGAAAAGAAAGGTAAAGAGAGTGGTGAGAGAGTGCAAAAGGAGAGCAGATGATAGAGTGGGAGAGGCACTGTCAAGAAATTTTAATGAAAACAAGAAAAAATTTTGGAGATAAACAAGTTAAGAAAGCCTAGGGAACGAATGGATTTCTCAGTTAAAAACAGAGTAGGGGAGTTAGTAGATGGGGAGCTGGAGGTATTGGGTAGATGGCGGGAATATTTTGAGGAACTTTTAAATGTCAACGAAGAAAGGGAGGCGGTCATTTCATGCACTGGCCAGGGAGGTAAAACATCTTTTAGGAGTGAACAAGAGCAGGATATGAGTGTGGGGGAGGCGCGTGAGGCATTATGCAGAATGAAAGGGGTAAAGCAGCTGGAACTGACAGAATCATGACAGAAATGTTAACCCTTTCAGGGTTTCGGCCGTACTAGTACGGCTTACGCCCCAGGGTTTTTGACGTACTAGTACGCATAAATTCTAGCGCCCTGAAATCTAGTGAAAGCTGGTAGGCCTACATATGAAAGAATGGGTCTATGTTGTCAGTGTGTGCAGTATAAAAAAAATCCTGCAGCACACAGTGCGTAATGAGAAAAAAAAAAAACTTTGACAGTGTTTTTTTTTGGATTAAAACAGCAACTTTGCAATGCATTTTCATATGGTATTTATGGTTGTATTCTAGTTTTCCTGGTCTCATTTTATAGAATGGAAGACATATTACAGAAATTGAGATGATTTTGACTGGTTTTACAAAGAAAAGTACTTTGAAATTGAGCTCAAAGTAGCAGAAATGTTCGATTTTTACCAAAGTTCAAAAGTAAACAAATCATGCTAATCGTCCAATACACGTCAACTGGTGAGTCTAATACAGTGGACCCCCGCATAGCGACTCTAGTCCGTGCAAGAGGGCTGATTGTTATGCAAAACGTTCGGTATGCGAATGAATTTTCCCCATAAGAAATAATGGAAATCAAATTAATCCGTGCAAGACACCCAAAAGTATGAAAAAAAAAATTTTACCACATGAAATATACATTTTCCTACACACAAAGAGAAGGATACATGCACAATAGTAGAGTAGTACATGCACAATATATATTGTGCATGTACTACTCTACTAAATGAAGAATAAATGACACCTTTATTGAAGATGCAGCAATGCCTGATGAGACACTGTGTCCTGGGAGTGCCTTTTCCTCCTGAGTACTGTAGGTCCTGTTTGGCATTTTCTTCCAGAACAGGCCTTATCACACTGTGTATGCCACTACGATTCTTAAATCTCTCAAACCAACCTTTGCTGGCTTTAAATTCACCAATATGAGCACTAGTTCCAGGCATTTTTCCCTGTTCACCTGGGTGTTAGTCGACTGGTGTGGGTTGTATCCTGGGAGACAAGATTAAGGACCCCAATGGAAATAAGTTAGACAGTCTTCGATGACACTGACTTTTTTGGGTTATCCTGGGTGGCAAATCCTCTGGGGTTAATTGTTTCTTGGTATTCTCAATAAGCCACACCAACAACGGTGCTACAGCAGCAGCAGCAGCTGACGGTGGTACAGCAGCAACAGACGATGCTACAGCAGCAACAGACGATGCTACAGCAGCAGCAGACGATGCTACAGCAGCAGCAGACGATGCTACAGCAGCAGCAGCAGCTGACGGTGGTACAACAGCAGCAGCAGCTGACAGTGCAGCAGCAGCTGACAGTGCAGCAGCAGCTGACAGTGCAGCAGCAGCTGACAGTGGTACAGCAGCAGCTGTACCACCAATAGTAGCGATGGTTGATTGGGGTTTATTATACAACCTGGCCAGCTCGGAGACACGCACTCCACTTTCATACTTATCAATGATCTTTTCCTTCATCTCTATAGTAATTCTCACCCTTATTGCTGTAGGGTTGGCACTAGAAGCTTTCTTGGGGCCCATGGTCACTTATTTTCCAGAAAAAATCACCAAAAACACTGCAATAATACGAAAAGTTCCGATTGTATGCTTGGATGTTACCGCGGAGGCTGGCTGGTAAACAATGCCACTGGCGGAACATGTGAGCATGGCTCAGGCCGCACATTGGACGCGTCTCGGACGAAGGGCGGTGAGCGGGATTTTGGGCGGTATGCGAGGCAAAATTTTTGCGAAAAGCGAGCGGTATGCGGATTGTATGGTATGCGATGCATGCGGTATGCGGGGGTCCACTGTATTCTTTCACAAGTGCGCTGATATTATTTATACCATTTCTGCACTAATGCAGTAGTCTGCATAACAGTAAATCTTCTATTTTTTTGTAAGAATAAAAATTCAAAGTGGAAAGCCAAAGAAATAAAAGAGGGGCCTGGGGATGTGACTAACGAACAGAGAACTTGTTATTTTAGTGCCAGGAATGTCTTTCTTGTTTATTCTGGACCCTATTCGGAAACTGGCATCTTTTGAAGCTTGTGTGAAATTGGCAAAATTGCTAAATTCTGACCACTTTATTGGATAGTTGAAATCGGTAAATGTGTGGTTTCTTGTACTCATTCGATAGAAAAAATGGAGTTCCAGCAAAATAGCTATGATTTTTGTCAACTAGTACACTGGAATTGGCCAAAAAAAGAGCTCAAAGTGGGCAAAATCGCCGATGCGTAAACATTGTCGAGACCACTAACTTCGCGAGAGTATAATTTCCTAAGTTTTCCATCAAATTTCATACTTTTGGTGTCATTATGATCGGGAAAAGATTCTCTATATTTTCACAAGAAAAAATAATTTTTTTTTTTAAATTTGGGCGACCCTGAGAACAAGTCTCGGAGAGGGCATGGCGACCCTGAAAGGGTTAAAAGCAGGGGGGGATATAGTGTTAGAGTGGTTGGTATTTTTGTTTAATAAATACACTGGACCCTCGCCTAACGAACGCATCGCATAACGTTAAATCTGCCTAGCGATACATTTTAACGCAAAAATTTCGCCTCGGCTAGCGCTAAAAAAATAGCTCAACGCGATTCGTTCGAGACGCGTCCACGTGTAGCCTGAGCCCGCCGCACTTGTTCCGTGGGTGCCAGTGTTTACAAGCCAGCCACTACAGTCGCTTCCAAGCATACAATCAGAACATTTCATATTATCACAGCCATTTTAGTGATTGCACCTGCAAAATAAGTCACCATGGTCCCCAAGAAAGCTTCTAGTGCCAACCCTACAGCAAAAAGGGTGAGAATTACAATGGATATGAAGAAAGAGATCATTGCTAACTATGAAAGTGGAGTGCGTGTCTCCGAGCTGGCCAGGTTGTACACAAAACCCCAATCAACCATCGCTACTATTGTGGCCAAGAAAACAGCAATCAAGGAAGCTGTTCTTGCCAAAGGTGCAACTTTGTTTTCGAAACAGAGATCGCAAGTGATAGAAGATGTTGAGAGACAGTTATTGGTGTGGATAAATGAAAAACAGATAGCAGGAGATAGCATCTCTCAAGTGATCATATGTGAAAAGGCTAGGAAGTTGCATGATGATTTAATTAGAAAAATGCCTGCAACTAGTGGTGATGTGAGTGAATTTAAGGCCAGCAAAGGTTGGTTTGAGAGATTTAAGAATCGTAGTGGCATAGATAGTGTGATAAGGCATGGTGAGGCTGCCAGTTGGGACCAAAAAGCAGCTGAAAAAAATGTGCAGGAATTCAAGGAGTATATAGACAGTGAAGAATTGAAACCTGAACAAGTGTTTAATTGTGACGAAACAGGCCTGTTTTGGAAGAAAATGCCAAGCAGGACCTACATTACTCAGAAGGAAAAGGCACTCCCAGGACATAAGCCTATGAAAGATGTGTGACAATGCTAGTGGTGATTGCAAAGTGAAGCCTTTATTGGTGTATCACTCTGAAACTCCCAGAGTGTTCAGGAAAAACTATGTCCTCAAGGCTAATTTGTGTGTGCTGTGGAGGGCAAACAGTAAGGCATGGGTCACTAGGGACTTTTTCTATGACTGGTTACACCATGCATTTGCCCCCACTGTGAAAAATTACCTAACTGAAAAGAAATTAGACCTTAAGTGCCTACTGGTATTAGACAATGCTCCTGGTCATCCTTCAGACGTGGCAGAGCGACTTTCTGCGGAAATGAGCTTCATTAAGGTGAAGTTTTTGCCTCCTAATACCACTCCTCTCCTGCAGCCCATGGACCAGCAGGTCATTTCCAACTTCAAGAAACTGTACACAAAAGCTATGTTTGAAAGGTGCTTTGTAGTGACCTCAAAACTCAATTGACTCTAAGAGAGTTTTGCAGAGATCACTTTAGCATCCTCAATTGTGTAAACATTATAGGTAAGGCTTGGGAGGAAGTGACTAAGAGGACCTTGAACTCTGCTTGGAAGAAACTGTGGCCAGAATGAGTAAACAAAAGGGATTTTGAAGGGTTTGAGGCTAACCCTGGGAATCCTATGCCAGTTGAGGAATCCACTGTGGCATTGGGGAAGTCCTTGGGGTTGGAGGTTAGTGGTAAGGATGTGGAAGAGTTGGTGGAGGAGGACAATGAAGAACTAACCACTGATGAGCTGCTAGATCATCTTCAACAGCAAGAGGCCACACCTGAGGAAACTGCTTCGGAGGAGGGGATAGAGAAATTGAAGTTGTCTACTTCAAAGATTAAGGAAATGTGTGCAATATGGCTTAAAGTGCAAACCTTTTTTGATGAAAATCACCCTCACACAGCTATTGCAAGCCATGCTTGTGACTATTACACTGACAATGTTGTGAAACACTTTAGGAATGTCATAAAGGAACGGGAGGTACAGGCCTCTATGGACAGATATGTTGTGCGACAGAGGTCCAGTGACTCTCAAGCTGGTCCTAGTGGCATTAAAAGAAGAAGGGAAGTAACCCCAGAAAAGGACTTGCCACCTCAAGTCCTAATGGAAGGGGATTTCCCTTCTAAACATTAACACCATCCACAGTCTCCCCTCCTCCCATCCCATCAACCATCACCAGATCTTCAATAAAGGTAAGTGTCATGTAACTGTGCATGTTTTCTTCAGTTTGTGTGTATTAAAATTAATATTTCATGTGGTAAAAATTTTTTTTTGTTCATACTTTGGGGTGTCAGGAACGGATTAATTTGATTTCCATTATTTCTTATAGGGAAAATTAATTCGCCTAATGATAATTTCGCCTAACGTTGAGCTCTCCGGAACGGATTAATAGCATTAGGCAAGGGTCCACTGTATATGGAAGACAGGAAGGTACCTAGGGATTGGCAGAGAGCATGCATAGTTCCTTTATATAAAGGGAAGGGGGACAATAGAGATTGTAAAAATTATAGGGGAAGAAATTTACCGAGTATACAGTGGACCCCCGGTTTGCGATGACATCGGTATCCGATAAATCCGGTATTCGATACATTTTAACGCAAAAATTTTGCCTCGGTTCCCGTTAAAAAACCCGCCATACACGATTCGTCCGAGACATGTCCACATGTGACCTGAACTTCCCCGTGTGTGCCAGTATTTACAAGCCAGCCAGTGTGCTCGCATCTAAGGATACATTCGGTACATTCCATATTATCACAGTGTTTTGGTTCCTGTTTCTGCAAAATAAGTCACCATGGGCCCCAAGAAAGCTTCTAGTGCCAACTCTTCGAGAAAAAGGGTGCTAATGACTATTGAAATGAAGAAAGAGATAATTGCAAAGTACGAAAGTGGAGTGCGTGTGTCAGAGCTGGACAGGTTGTATACAAAACCCCAATCAACCATCGCTACTAGAGTGACCACGAAAACGGCAATCAAGGAAGCTGTTGTTGCAAAAGGTGCAACTGTGATTACGAAACAGCGACCACAAGTGTTAGAAGATGTTGAGAGACTGTTACTGGTGTGGATAAATGAAAAACAGATAGCAGGAGATAGCATCTCTCAAGCGATCATTTGTGAAAAGGCTAGGCAGTTGCATGACGATTTGGTAAAGAAATTGCCTGCAACTAGTGGTGCTGTGAGTGAATTTAAGGCCAGCAAAGGTTGGTTTGAAAGATTTAAGAATCGTAGTGGCATACATAGTGTCATTAGGCATGGTGAGGCTGCCAGTTCGGACCAAAAAGCAGCTGAAAAACAATAAGTTCGACACTCTCCCCTCCTCCCATCCCATCAATCATCACCAGATCTTCATTAACCCTTTCAGGGTCCGTCCCGTAGATCTACGGCTTTACGGTGAGTGTCCAAACCGTAGATCTACGCCATGAGCTCAGCTCACTCTGATAAACTGTGAGTGGTACATTTGGGCCTAGATATGAGAGAATACATCTATGTGGTATGTGTGCACCACATAAAACAGATCCTGCAGCACACTGTGTATAATGAGAGAAAAAAACTGAAATCATGATTTTTCGATTAAAACAGCGACTTTGCAGTGTTTTTTCGTATGTTTTTTATAGTTGTATTTGCGATTTCTTGGTCTCATTTGATAGAATGGAAGACATATTACAGAAATAGAGATGATTTTGATTCGTTTTAGCACTGGAAATGGCTTGAAACTGAGCTCAAAGTAGCGGAAATGTTAAATTTTTGCCGATATTCAAGAGTAAACAAACGACCTCACACATCTAATACACGTCAGCTGGTGGGTCTAATATACATTCACAAATATGGTGATGATTTTTATACAATTATTACAGTATTGCATAACAGTAAATCTTCTATTTTTTGGTGTGAATAAAAATTCATTATGTGAATAAAAAATCAAAATGGAATTTATTTGTAAAGCCTCAAAATGTAAGTAATGAACAGAGGAAATGTTAGTTTAGTTCCAGGAATACCTACATTGTTTATTCTGGAGCTTATTTTGAAATTGGAATATTTTGAACTTTGTGTTAAATTGGCCAAATTAACAATTTCCGATCACTTTATTTTGTAGTTGAAACAGTTGATTTGGCGATTTCTTGTGCTCAATCAATAGAATAGAAGTAATACTAGTGAAATAGCTAAGAATTTGGTTGATTGGAATAATGTAATTGGCCTAAAATGGGAGTCAAAGTCGGCAAAATCGCCGACTCGTAAATATCGCTGACACATCAAAATTCGCGAGAGCATAATTTCGTCAATTTTCCACCAAATTTCGTACTTTTTGTTTTATTACCTTCACAAAAAGATTCTCTACGATTTCATAAGAAAAAATGACAAATTTTTTTTTTTTTAAATTCTTGGACACTGGTGCGTGACTTCAGATTTTGGCCTTGGACCCTGAAAGGGTTAAAGGTAAGAGTCATGTATTTTATTGTTAGTAGAGTACTACAAACTGTGCATGTCTTCTTCAATTTGTGTGCATTAAACTTAATATTTCATGTGGTAAAAAAAATTTTTTCATGCTTTTGGGTGTCTTGCACGATTTCCATTATTTCTTATGGGGAAAATTGATTCGCTTTTCGATAATTTTGGTTTACGATGAGCTCTCAGGAACGGATTAATATCGCAAACAGGGGGTCCACTGTACTAGGAAAAGTGCACGGTAGGGTTATTATTGAAAGAATTACAGGTAAGACAGAGAGGAGGATTGTGGATGAGCAAGGAGGCTTTAGAGTGGGTAGGGAATGTGCAGATCAAGTGTTTACATTGAAGCATATATGTGAACAGTATTTAGATAAAGGTAGGGAAGTTTTCATTGCATTTATGGATTAAGAAAAAGCATATGATAGAGTGGATAGGAGAGCAATGTGGCAGATGTTGCCAGTATATGGAATAGGTAGTAAGTTACTAAATGCTGTAAAGAGTTTTTATGAGGATAGTGAGGCTCAGATTAGGGTGTGTAGAAGAGAGGGAGATTACTTCCCAGTAAAAGTAGGTCTTAGACAGGGGTGTGTAATGTCACCATAGTTGTTTAATATATTTATAGATGAGGTTGTAAAAGAAGTAAATGCTAGGGTGTTGGGGAGACAGGTGGGATTAAATTATGGGGAATCAAATACAAGATGGGAGTCGACACAGTTACTTTTTGCTGATGATACTGTGCTTATGGGTGATTCTCAAGAAAAGTTGGAAAGGTTTGTGGACAAGTTTGGGAGGGTATGTAAAGGTAGAAAGCTGAAAGTGAACATAGATAAGAGTAAGGTGATGAGGGTATCAAATGATTTAGATAAAGAAAAATTGGATATCACATTGGCGAGAAAAAGTATGGAAGAAATGAATGTTTTCAGATATTTGGGAGATGTGTCAGTGGATGGGTTTATGAAGGCTGAGGTTAACCATAGAATTGATGAGGGAAAAAAGGGGAGTGGTGCGCTGAGGTATATGTGGAGACAAAAAACGTTATCAATGGAGGCAAAGAAAGGAATGTATGAAAGTACAGTGGTACCAACACTCTTGTATGGGTGTGAAGCTTAGGTTGTAAATGCTGCAGCGAGGAAGTGGTTGGAGGCAGTGGAGATGTCCTGTCTAAAGGCAATGTCTGGTGTAAATATTATGCAGAAAATTCGAAGTGTGGAAATTAGGAGAGTGTTGAGTTAATAAAAGTATTAGTCAGAGGGGTTGTTGAGGTGGTTTGGTCAGTTAGAAAGAATGGATCAAAGTAGAATGACATGGAGAGCCTATAAATCTGCAGGGGAAGGAAGGCAGGGTAGGGGTCTTCCTCAAAAAGGTTGGAGGGAGGGGGTAAAGGAGGTTGTGTGGGTGAGGGGCTTGGACTTCCAGCAAGCGTGGATGAGCGTGTTAGATAGGAGTGAATGGAGATGAATGGTTTTTGGGACCTGACGAGCTGTTGGAGTGTGAGCAGAGTAATATTTAGTGAAGGGATTCAGGGAAACCGGTTATTTTTATACATCCGGATTTGAGTTCTGGAAATGGGAAGTACAATGCCTGCACTTTAAAGGAGGGGTTTGGGGTATTGTGTTTTATTAACACACTGGCCGATTCCCACCAAGGCAGGGTGGCCCGAAAAAGAAAAACTTTCGCAATCATTCACTCCATCACTGTCTTGCCAGAAGGGTGCTTTACACTACAGTTTTTAACTGCAACATTAACACCCCTCCTTCAGAGTGCAGGCACTGTACTTCCCATCTCCAGGACTAAAGTCCAGCCTGCCGGTTTCCCTGAATCCCTTCATAAATGTTACTTTGCTCACACTCCAACAGCACGTCAAGTATTAAAAACCATTTGTCTCCATTCATTCCTATCAAACATGCTCACACATGCCCGCTGGAAGTCCAAGCCCCTTGCACACAAAACCTCCTTTACCCCCTCCCTCCAACCTTTCCTAGGCCAACCCCTACCCCGCCTTCCTTCCACTACAGACTGATACACTCTTGAAGTCATTCTGTTTTGCTCCATTCTCTCTGCATGTCCGAACCACCTCAACAACCCTTCCTCAGCCCTCTGGACAACAGTTTTGGCAATCTCGCACCTCCTCCTAACTTCCAAACTACGAATTCTCTGCATTATATTCACACCACACATTGCCCTCAGACATGACATCTCCACTGCCTCCAGCCTTCTCCTCACTGCAACATTCATCACCCATACTTCACACCCATACAGGAGCATTGGTAAAACTATACTCTCATATATTCCCCTCTTTACTTCCAAGGATAAAGTTCTTTGTCTCCACAGACTCCTAAGTGCACCGCTCACCCTTTTCCCCTCATTAATTCTATGATTCACCTCATCTTTCATAGACCCATCCGCTGACACGTCCACCCCCAAATATCTGAATACATTCACCTCCTCCATACTCTCTCCCTCCAATCTGATATCCAATCTTTCATCACCTAATCTTTTTATCCTCATAACCTTACTCTTTCCTGTATTCACTTTCAATTTTCTTCTTTCACATACCCTACCAAATTCATCCACCAACCTCTGCAACTTCTCTTCAAAATCACCCAAGAGCACAGTGTCATCAGCAAAGAGCAATTGTGACAACTCCCACTTTATGTGTGATTTTTTATCTTTTAACTCCACACCTCTTGCCAAGACCCTCGCACTTACTTCTCTTACAACCCCATCTATAAATATATTGAACAACCACGGAGACATCACACATCCTTGTCTAAGGCCTACTTTTACTGGGAAATAATCTCCCTCTTTCCTACATACCCTAACTTGAGCCTCACTATCCTTGTATAAACTCTTCACTGCTTTCAGTAACCTACCTCCTATACCATACATCTGCAACATCTGCCACATTGCCCCCTTATCAACCCTGTCATACGCCTTTTCCAAATCCATAAATGCCACAAAAACCTTTTAAGCCTTATCTAAATACTGTTCACTTATATGTTTCACTGTAAACACCTGGTCCACACCCCCTACCTTTCCTAAAGCCTCCTTGTTCATCTGCTATTCTATTCTCCGTCTTACTCTTAATTCTTTCAATAATAACTCTACCATACACTTTACCAGGTATACTCAACAGACTTATCCCCTTATAATTTTTGCACTCTCTTTTGTCCCCTTTGCCTTTATACAAAGGAACTATGCATGCTCTCTGCCAATCCCTAGGTACCTTACCCTCTTCTGTACATTTATTAAATAATAGCACCAACCACTCCAAAACTACATCCCCACCTGCTTTCAACATTTCTATCTTTATCCCATCAATCCCAGCTGCCTTACCCCCTTTCATTTTACATACTGCCTCATGAACTTCCCCCACACTCACAACTGGCTCTTCCTCACTCCTACAAGATGTTATTCCTCCTTGCCCTATACACAAAATCACAGCTTCCCTATCTTCATCAACATTCAACAATTCCTCAAAATATTCCCTCCATCTTCCCAATACCTCTAACTCTCCAATTAATAACTCTCCTTTCCTATTTTTAACTGACAAATCCATTTGTTCTCTAGGCTTCCTTAACTTGTTAATCTCACTCCAAAACTTTTTCTTATTTTCAACAAAATTTGTTGATAACATCTCACCCACTCTCTCATTTGCTCTCTTTTTACATTGCTTCACCACTCTCTTAACCTCTCTATTTTTCTCCATACACTCTTCCCTCCTTGCATCACTTCTCATATGCTAACTTTTTCTCCCTTACTACTCTCTTTACATCATAATTCCACCAATTGCTCCTCTTCCCTACTGCACCCACTTTCCTGTAACCACAAACTTCTGCTGAACACTCTAATGCTACATTTTTAAACCTACCCCATACCTCTTCGACCCCATTGCCTATGCTCTCATTAGCCCATCTATCCTCCAATAGTGTTTATATCTTACCCTAACTGCCTCCTCTTTTAGTTTATAAACCTTCACCTATCTCTTCCCTGATGCTTCTATTCTCCTTGTATCCCATCTACCTTTTACTCTCAATGTAGCTACAACTAAAAAGTGATCTGATATATCTGTGGCCCCTCTATAAATATGTACATCCTGAAGTCTACTCAACAGTCTTTTATCTACCAACACATAATCCAACAAACTACTGTCATTTTGCCCTACATCATATCTTGTATACTTATTTATCCTCTTTTTCTTAAAATATGTATTACCTATAACTAAACCTCTTTCTATACAAAGTTCAATCAAGGGGCTCCCATTATCATTTACACCTGGCACCCCAAACTTACCTACCACACCCTCTCTAAAAGTTTCTCCTACTTTAGCATTCAGGTCCCCTACCACAATTACTCTCTCACTTGGTTCAAAGGTTCCTATACATTCACTTAACATCTCCCAAAATCTCTCTCTCTCCTCTACATTCCTCTCTTCTCCAGGTGCATACACGCTTATTATGACCCACTTTTTGCATCCAACCTTTACTTTAATCCGCATAATCCTTGAATTTACACATTCACATTCTCTTTTGCTCTTCCATAACTGATCCTTCAACATTATTGCTACCCCTTCCTTAGCTATAACTCTCTCAGATGCTCCAGATTTAATCCCATTTATTTCTCCCCACTGAAACTCTCCTACCCCCTTCAGCTTTGTTTCGCTTAGGGCCAGGACATCCAACTTCTTTTCATACATAACATCAGCAATCATCTGTTTCTTGTCATCCGCACTACATCCGCACACATTCAAGCATCCCAGTTTTATAAAGTTTTTCTTCTCTTTTTTAGTAAATGTTTACAGGAGAAGAGGTTACTAGCCCATTGCTCCCGGCATTTTAGTCGCCTCATATGACACGCATGGCTTATGGAGGAAAGATTCCTTTCCACTTCCCCATGGACAATAGAAGAGACAAAGAAGAACAAGAGCTATTTAGAAAAAGGAGAAAAAACCTAGATGTATGTATGTATATATAAGGAAGTACCTTTGATGTACCTTTGAAGAGTTTCGAGAGTTTATCTACTCTCTGAGAGTGGCCATGGGCCAGGCTCATCTGGTGCTTGCCTGGTCAACCAGGCTGTTGCTGCTGGAGGCCTGCTGCCTCACATATCCATCAAAGCCTGGTTGATCTGGCACCTGGTGAAGGTACTTGTCCAGTTTCCTCTTGTCCAACAAGTGCCAACAAACAAAGGAAGGCTCTTGATCTTGAGGTGAAAATGGATATTATAAATGAGTATGAAGCTGGTAAGAAAGTGGAAGTGATAGCCGATGAGGAAGCTGGCTACTATTTCCACTATCTTGAAGGATAAAGACCTAGTGAAAGAGGCAGTGAAAGCATCGATGGGATTTCAAGGCATAATAACTAGGCAGCGGAAAGGCCTCATTCATGAAATGGAGAAATTACTGGCGATCTGGTCTGACAATCAGATACAAAAAAAGAATGCTGACGAGCCTTTTAATTATTCAAGCCAAGGCATGCAGTATTTTTGAGACTTTGAAGGCACGTGAAGGTCTCTCAGTAATTCATGGTTCACCATGGCATGTGGAGATATGACTCATGGCACTATAAAATATTGTATAATTATACTATTACTAGGTGAACAGTATTTAGATAAGGCTAAAGAGGTTTTTGTGGCATTTATGGATTTGGAAAAGGCGTATGACAGGGTGGATAGGGCAGCAATGTGGCAGATGTTGCAGGTGTATGGTATAGGAGGTAGGTTACTGAAAGCAGTGAAGAGTTTTTACGAGGATAGTGAGGCTCAAGTTAGAGTATGTAGGAGAGAGGGAGATTATTTCCCAGTAAAAGTAGGCCTTAGACAAGGATGTGTGATGTCAGCATGGTTGTTCAATATATTTATAGATGGGGTTGTAAGAGAAGTGAATGTGAGGGTCTTGGCAAGAGGCGTGGAGTTATAAGATAAAGAATCAAACACAAAGTGGGAGTTGTCACAGTTGCTCTTTGCTGATGACACTGTGCTTTCCGGAGATTCTGAAAAGAAGTTGCAGAGGTTGGTGGATGAATTTGGTAGGGTATGTAAAAGAAGAAAATTAAAAGTGAATACAGGAAAGAGTAAGGTTATGAGGATAACAAAAAGATTAAGTGACGAAAGACTGGATATCAGACTGAAGGGAGAGAGTATGGAGAAAGTGAATGTATTCAGATATTTTGGAGTGGATGTGCCAGCAGATGGATCTATGAAGGATGAGGTGAATCATAGAACTGATGAGGGAAAAAGGGTGAGTAATGCACTTAGGAGTCTGTGGAGACAAAGAACTTTGTCCGTGGAAGCAAAGGGGGGAATGTACGAGAGTATAATTATACCAACACTCTTATATGGGTGTGAAGCATGGGTGATAAATGTTGCAATAAGGAGAAGGCTGGAGGCAGTGGAGATGTCATGTCTGAGGGCAATGTGTGGTGTGAATATAATGCAGAGGGCTGAGGAGGGGTTGTTGATGTGGTTCAGACACAGAGAGAATGAAACAAAACAGAAGGAGTTTCAAAGAGTAAATCTGTAGTGGAGGGAGGCAGTAAAGGAGGTTTTGTGTGCAAGGGGCTTGGACTTCTAGCAAGCATGCATGAGTGTATTTGATAGGAGTGAATAGAGACAAATGGTTTTTAATACTTGACATGCTGTTGGTGTGTGATCAAAGTAACATTTATGAAGGGATTCAGGGAAACCAACAGGCCGGACTTGAGTAATGGAGATGGGAAGTACAGTCTGCCCTCTGACGGAGGGGTGTTAATGTTGCCGTTTTTTTCATCATCATTCACTCCATCACTGTCTGGCAAGACAGTGATGGAGTGAATGGTGATCAAAGTTTTTCTTTTTCGGGCTGATTCCCACCCTGCCTTGGTGGGAATCAGCCGATGTGTTAATAAATAAAAATAAATATACTATTACTATCAAAAAATGTTACCTATCATATTTATTCCAGAATAATATTAGGTAAAAAAGTGACATAACAAAAAGATTAGGTGATGAAAGATTGGATATCAGATTGGAGGGAGAGAGTATGGAGGAGGTGAATGTATTCAGATATTTGGGAGTGGACGTGTCAGCGGATGGGTCTATGAAAGATGAGGTGAATCATAGAATTGATGAGGGGAAAAGGGTGAGTGGTGCACTTAGGAGTCTGTGGAGACAAAGAACTTTGTCCTTGGAGGCAGAGAGAGGAATGTATGAGAGTATAGTTTTACCAACGCTCTTATATGGGTGTGAAGCATGGGTGATGAATGTTGCAGCGAGGAGAAGGCTGGAGGCAGTGGAGATGTCATGTCTGAGAGCAATGTGTGGTGTGAATATAATGCAGAGAATTCGTAGTTTGGAAGTTAGGAGGAGGTGCGGGATTACCAAAACTGTTGTCCAGAGGGCTGAGGAAGGGTTGTTGAGGTGGTTCGGACATGTGGAGAGAATGGAGCGAAACAGAATAACTTCAAGAGTGTATCAGTCTGTAGTGGAAGGAAGGCGGGGTAGGGGTCGGCCTAGGAAAGGTTGGAGGGAGGGGGTAAAGGAGGTTTTATGTGCGAGGGGCTTGGACTTCCAGCAGGCATGCGTGAGCGTGTTTGATAGGAGTGAATGGAGACAAATGGTTTTTAATACTTGACGTGCTGTTGGAGTGTGAGCAAAGTAACATTTATGAAGGGGTTCAGGGAAACCGGCAGGCCGGACTTGAGTCCTGGAGATGGGAAGTACAGTGTCTGCACTCTGAAGGAGGGGTGTTAATGTTGCAGTTTAAAAACTGAAGTGTAAAGCACCCTTCTGGCAAGACAGTGATGGAGTGAATGATGGTGAAAGTTTTTCTTTTTCGGGCCACCCTGCCTTGGTGGGAATCGGCCAGTGTGATAAAAAAAAAAAAAAAAAGTGACTGCGACCATTACAGAAAACATTGTGTTATGCACCTGAAGGGTAACTATAGATCACTCTTATCCTATGCAAAGACTGAAAAAAGTGCAATTAAAAAAAATAAATAAATAATCAGCTAGGCATGTGTTTCCTGGAATATCTCGGAAGTAAGTCATTGACCTGTTTCATGTTGTATTACCGTTAATAATAAACAGATGGAAAGGAATTTCCCAGCAAACATAAAACTGAATGTTTTAATTTTGAGTGGTGACACTTTTGAAGTGTCAGTAAGAGGTGATTCCTCAATTAGCAATGAATTCGTTTACCGACAGTGAGGAGAGGCTGTAATGTAATTGGTCTAAAATAGTCAAAGTGGACAAAACTGCCAATGCATAAATATCAATGACACAGTAAAATTCGTGATAGTGTAATTTCATCAATTTTCCATCAAATTTCGTACTTTTTGTTTTATTATCTTCAGAAAAAAATTCTCTACTATTTCATAAGAAAAAATAACAAAAAAAATTTTTTTTAAATTCTTTGATCCTGTGGACAAAGCACAGATCTATGGCTTGGACCCTCAAAGGGTTCATGCATTTGGAATGCTTGTTTGCAAAGAAAATAGTTTTCACTCAAACAAAATACAGTAGACCCTTGGAATACATGACCCCTGAAAATATGAATTCAACAACACACGACTGAGAAAAAGCAACCATTATCTGATTTGCATTGAAAACTATGATGCATGTACTGTAATCTGTGAAGAGCTCAAGATTAATTCCCAAAACTCCTGGTAGGTGCACAGTGGGTACATTTACCTCTAGGCCCATTTGAGCCTAGAGGGTGAAGCCACTGCTGTTTGAGGAGGCTCTTTGTCACCCCTTATTGTCAAACCACCCTGCTATTAACAGATGCTTTCTGAAAAACTGGTGTAACTGACCCAGTGTGATGACCAAATAAATGATTTTGATCATGATCACCCCATCTCATCTCTGGATATTAACCCTTTCAAGGTTTCCGACATACTAGTACGCATGAATTCTAGTGTCTTCAAATCTAGTGAGAGAAAGCTGGTAGGCCTATATATGAAAGAATGGGTCTATGTGGTCAGTGTGCACAGTATTAAAAAAAACCTGCAGCACACAGTGTGTAATGAGAAAAAAAAACTTTGACCGTGTTTTTGGTTTAAAACAGCGACTTTGCACTGTACAGTGGACCCCCGGTTAACGATATTTTTTCACTCCAGAAGTATGTTCAGGTGCCAGTACTGACCGAATTTGTTCCCATAAGAAATATTGTGAAGTAGATTAGTCCATTTCAGACCCCAAACATACACGTACAAACGCACTTACATAAATACACTTACATAATTGGTCGCATTCGGAGGTAATCATTATGCGGGGGTCCACTGTATTTTCGTATGGTATTTATTGTTGTATTCTAGTTTTCTTGGTCTCATTTTATAGAATGGAAGACATATTACAGAAATTGAGATGATTTTGATTGGTTTCACAATGAAAAGTACCTTGAAATTGAGCTGAAAGTAGCAGAAATGTTCGATTTTTGCCAAAGTTCAAAAGTAAACAAATCATGCCACGCGTCCAATACACATCAACTGGTGAATCTAATATTCTTTCACAAATGCGCTGATATTATTAATACCATTTCTACACTAATGCAGTAGTCTGCATAACAGTAAACCTTCTATTTTTTGTGAGAATAAAAATTCAAAGTGGAAAACAAAAGAAATGTTATTTTAGTGTCAGGAATGTCTGTCTTGTTTATTCTGGACCCTATTTGGATATTGGCATCTTTTGAAATTTGTGTGAAACTGGCAAAATTGCTAATTTCTGACCACTTCATTGGATAGTTGAAATTGGTAAATGGGTGGTTTCTTGTACTCATTCAATAGAAAAAATGGAGTTCTAGCAAAATAGTTACGATTTTTGTCGACTAGTACACTGGAATTGGCCGAAAATAGGGCTCAAAGTGGGTGAAATCGCCGATGCATAAACATTGTCGAGACCGCTAACTTCGCGAGAGCATAATTCCCTAAGTTTTCCATCAAATTTGTACCATTTGAGACAATGAGAAGAAAACAGTGTACAGACAATAGTCCACAATGTGGCCTGCTGAAGAGAACAAGATCAATACAGCTTAAGATGGAATAATTTGTGAATGTGTGAACAGAGGAAAAACAGAGAAATCTTCCCCACTTAAATGTCAGATAATAAAGCAGAAAAGACCACCTTAATACGAAAGTGTGTAAGAAGGCAGGGAAACCTTCAGAAGTGTATATTTTTGGTGCTAGTTGGTGTGATAGATTTAAACACCATAGTCACATTTCATAATATATTTTAGTAACAATAGTATTTCAGCCGATCATGCAGCTGGAAGGAATTTCCCTGCTAAGTTTGTGGAAATTATTTCCAGAGAGGGTAATGCTGCCACACAAACAACACACACACACAAAAAAAAAAAAACACTTTCTCAAAGAAACAAGAAGTGAAGATATGATCTTAACTGCAGTGCAGTTGTTGGTTTTGTGGGTCACCACAGCCCTACTTCCCAGTTTTTGTGAAAGGTACACACATTCAACTGAGTAGCTGATACTGCCTGCCTTATACCTGTACAAATATGGTACAGGGCTATATTAATACTCTCCGCACAACTGCATATCATCAAGCAACAGCAAGCACAATTTAAAGTGAGATAAAGCTGTTTCTCATGACTGTTTTTTGCCTATTTTCATAATCATAATCCTACTGTCCCATGTTCCTTACTTTGAATAATGGCAATCTGAATAAAGCACTAATTTTTCAGGCACGTAAAGCATGCATTACTCAAGGGTCTACTGTACTCATTTCTGAATTAGGGCCCTATTAAAGCCTACCTGGCATATGCCACACCCCATACACTCACCTTAGGGGTTTATGTCCAAAACTTTGTTGTTAAAAACACTGAGAACTTTCTTCTCCTTTCTAGCAAAGATCAACCCATCCCACACATTGTGACGAGCATTTAAAATGCATCATACCGCATATTAAAAATACAGACAGAATTATACCAAATCATAAATACTCTATCAATTTTCATAAAAGAACAATTGACCATCCCACAGTTTCCAAGCTCTTAAAATATGAAGTTATAAAGTCTAGATTTTCCTATCCTACTAAGATCATGTGCATCAATTTAGTTTCAACTACATTAATTCTGTAGTTCTTGACATGAAACTGAAAAAGGGTTATTATACTTGATTACTACCAAAGCTAAACCCATTAGCTTACTTTTGAACATAAAAAGTCACTTTTCAAAAAATCATTCACAAAACTAGGTTATTAAATTTCACAAATAGTTTCCTAAAGACTATCCCTGCACAGAATCTGCAGAGCAGTTTTTGATAATCTGCCTACCTTGATAGGGAACATCATGCCACAGTGAGGACAGTAATGCTTGATGACAGACTCTGGATGTTTGCGGAACTTGTGAGATATGGCAAGTGATACAGTGTGAAAGTTTTCCCCTGCCATAAGAATAAAAAGATTACAAAAGAGAAAAACTCTTTTACAACAAAAAAAATAATTTCAATGGAGAAAATTATGGAAACACTGATAAGCTATCAGTACATGATCATCAAACAACTAAACTAGCACATACTGTATGTAATGGTGCCATTCCATAAACATACTATTCATTCACTAACAAGATTCAAATGATATTTTCCTTTTAACAATCACATAGCTGAGATGCCCCTCATAAGAAATTACAGTGGTACCTCGGTATATATCCGCTTTGGAATACAGTGGACCCCAAGATTAAGATGTCATCGGATTAAGTAATAATCGGATTAAGTAACGTTTTTGCATCAAAATATGTACTGGCTCGGTTAATGACACTGAACTCGGTAAAAATCATTCGTCCTGAACATGTCCACGCACCGTGAGCAGCCTGACACTCCATGTACAGCCAGTGTGCCACTGTTTACCAGCCAGTGAGGACGATTCCACGTATACATGCGATACATTTTGTATTATTCCATTGGTTTTAGTGCTTGTAACTGCTAAATAAGCCATAGGCCTAAAGAAAGCTTCTAGTGCCAGCCCTTTGGTAAAGAGGGTGAGAAACACTATAGAATCCAAGAAAAAGTTTGTAGAAAGATACAAAAGTGGTGGTAGTGATGGTGATAGAGGGTGGTAGTATGGGCCAACAGTGTACCTGCTTTCTTATGTACACCAGGGTACTTCCCCACACAAACACCAGCCAGGGTACTTCCCCACACACACCAGCCAGGGTACTTCCCCACACACACCAGCCAAGGTACTTCCCCACACACACCAGCCTGGGTACTTCCCCCCCCCCCCCACACACACACACACACCAGACAGGGTACTTCCCCACACACACAATTTGATTTGATTGGGACTTGCACATGAGTGAATAGAATTATCAAAGCTTATTGCTTGGGAAGCATTGAAAATTGGGTTGGGTAAATACGATTCTGTAAGTGGGATAGTTCCTGCTTTCTTAGGTGCAAACATTTATGGATGAACATCACCCTGACACAGCTGTTGTAGGCCATGCTGGCAACATCTACAATGACAATGTTGTGTCCCGTTTTAGGGAAATCTTGAAGCGATGCCAGAAACAGAGCTCTCTGGACAAATATTTTGTGCGACAGGGGTCCAGTGGCTCTGAAGCTGGTCCTAGTGGCATTAAAAAACAAAGAAGGGAAGTAACCCCAGATAAGAACTTGGTACCTGAAGTCTTTATGGAAGGGGATTTCCCTTCCAAACAATAGTACACCTCCATCCTCTCCCCTCCTCCCTTCTCATCAATCATCAATGAGTCTTCAATAAAGGTAAGCGTCATTTTAGTAATGTTTTACTCTGCATGTCTAATTGTTTTCTGTGTAGGGAAATGTATATTTCATGTAGAAAAATTATTTTGTTTAATACTTTTGGGTGTCTGGACCAGATTAATTGTATTTCCATTATTTCTTATAGGGAAAATTAATTCGGAGTAAGTCAGATTCGGTATAAGACACTCTCTCTGGAAAGGATTAATTACGTTATCCAGGGGTCCACTGTAAGTCCAACTTGGTATACGTCCTGTTTGGACGCGAAAATTTTTGCTTGGTATATGACCTTTGTTTGGAATATGACTCGCGTGCTAGAACTTGTATGGGTCAAAATGAGTCACGACACTGAATGCTACCCTTGTTTGTCTCTCTTTCGAGACAAAGCCATGACAGCCCACTAGCATCAGTATGCCCGTTGCTACCATTCAGTGAACAACCTGCACTGTACCTCTCTGAATTTTCACATGATTTTGTGTTTTTACGTATAAATTTTTAGTAAAGTCATGAACCATGAGTTCTAAGAAAGTTAATGAGAATAGTGAAGCAACGAAGAAAATGGTTAGGATCACCATGGAGGTGAAAAAAAAAGATTGTTGAAAAGTGTGAAGGTGGCATGCATATCTGGGACTTGGCTGCTGCATACCGTGTGCCAAGAACAACGGTATCTACAATTGTGAAAAACAAAGAGGTCATTAAATCGGCTAACATTGCAAAGGGGGTGAAATCGATTACCAAACAAAGATCAGGGACATAAGAGCATGCTGAAAAATTGCTTTTGATCTGGATAACAGAAAAACAGTGCGCCAGCGATAGCGTATGAGAGGGAATGATTTGCAAAACGACAAAACTGATGCTTGCTGATCTTTTGAAAAACAAGGCAGGAACAAGCCAAGCAAGTGAAGTGTTTAAAGCCAGCCATGGTTGGTTTGATAATTTTAAGAAGAAGACTGACATTCATAGTGTTGTGAGGCATGGAGAGGGAGCCAGTGCTGATAAAGATGCCACCAATGATTTTGTTACAGAGTTTGGGGAATTTGTGGAAGCTGAGGGTTTTGTTCCCCAGTAAGTTTTTAACTGTGATGAAACAGGCCTGTTTTGGAAGAAAATGCCTAACAGGACTTATATTACACAAGAGGAGAAGGCATTACCAGGACACAAGCCAATGAAGGATAGGTTAACTCTCTTGTTCTGTGCCAATGCAAGTGGGGATTGCAAACTGAAGCCTCTACTGATCTACCACTCTGCAAACCCTAGGGCCATTAAAAAACATAACATGCAGAAAACTTAGTTACCTGTGATGTGGAGGCCCAACAGCAAGGCTTGGGTAACCAGAGAATATTTCAGCAAATGGTTTGATGTTGTGTTTGGGCAAAGTGTAAAAAGTTATTTAAAGGAGAAAAACCTGCCTCTGAAGGCTCTCCTCATAATGGACAATGCTCCAGCTTACCCTCCAAGCTTGCAGGACTATGTGCTGCTGGAGTTTGACTTATCACTGCAAATTTTCTTCCCCCTAACACAACTCCTCTCATTCAGCCCATGGATCAGCAGGTCATCAGTAATTTCAAGAAACTCTACACTAAAGCACTATTCCAGAGGTGCTTTGAAGTGACCTCTGACAAAGTTAACCCTGAGAGAGTCTTGGAAAGATCACTTTACTATTGCCCATTGCATAACTCTCACCGACAAAGCCTGGCAGGAAGTTTCATACAGAACAATGAACTCTGCTTGGAGGAATTTGTGGCCAGAAGCAGTGGCTGAAAGGGACTTTGAGGCTGTGTCTATTGTGGAGGATGCTGTCTCTCTGGGTAGGTCCATGGGTCTGGATGTGAGCGATGGTTATGTGGAGGAGTTAGTGGAGGGGCACAGGGAAGAGCTGATCACTGAGGAGCTGCAGGAACTTGAGAAGAAGGAGCACAAGACTAAGATGGATGCACTCTCTTCAGGCTCATAAGAGGAGATTAAGGATGACCCTACTTCATTAATCAAGGAAATCTTTGCCAAATGGATGGATGTCAAAAACTTTACAGAAAAGTACCACCCCAACTAAGCCCAAACAAGCTGTAATAGCATTGTCTAGAATGACCAGACTGTCACATTTCTGAAACATCCTGAGGAGAAGGTAGAAGCAAAGTTCTTAGGACAGATTTTTAGTAAAAGTCAAACCTGGTGAGCTTTAACCAGGTCCAAATAGGGAAAAGACACACAAAAGAGAAGGGGACTTGTTTACCGATGACTCAAACTTACGACAGGCTCTCTATCCGGTATGCATACCTAAATAATATATATTAGAGTTGATTTTCTCTATTCTGTTTATTACAATATACAGTACACCACTGTATAAACATTTAAAAATATACTAAAAGTATTATCAATGGTGCAAGGGTGACATTAAAACAATATCAAAGATGGCTGATACAAACCCACTACCATTATAGTATGCTCCTCACTTAGTGACGAATCCATTTACCGATGTGGTCTTAGGAACGGAACTCTCATAAAGTGAGGAAAGGTTGTATTTTTAATGAGAAAATTCATTTGGTATATGTCTTGTTTGGTACAAGTCCAAGGTCCTGGAATGGATTAAGGATGTATACCGAGGTACCACTGTATTATATAATGCATAAACTCTATATGAACACCTAACCAAAAATTTTAATGAATATGCACTCTTTGCTACTAATGCAACAATTTAAAAGATTACCATAATTATTATATAGAAATCTCTGGATACTATTTTCTAGGGTATAATCTAATTTACCTTTTTTAAAATAATACACGTAGTTTATTTTCTTTCTTATATTTTTTCGATTTTCATCAAAATTATGACTTAAAAAATTTACAATTACCATGCAATCAACATTCTGTAAATAGTACACACAGTACAGAAGTAAATACATATGGTAGACTGTCAAATAACACACAATCTGTTAATGTGTTTTCATTCTAACATGGTTGCAAAATTACGGTATATTTTTCAGCGAACACTGTAAAAATCTGTTTACATAGAGTACATGTAGGGGAAACTGTGGTTCATGCCACATACTTTCCCCTGTCTCACAGCAAGCTTCAGGGTGAGTCCACTGTCTTATAGGGAGGCCTACATAATGTACACTATCTCCTTTACCCAGTGCTTTGCTTGTACACATCCAATACCATACTTAGCCTGTATTAGTGAGTCAACTTTTGATCTTTTCAGTGACCCATTTCATCACTAAATAGTAACAATGGCACCAGGAACTAAAAAGAAACATAAGCATGAAAGTCTTGTTTCAAAGAGAATCGAGATGCTATATAAGCTTAAGAGTGGTGCACATGTGAAGGAGATGACATGAGCCAATGGCCTGAATGAATTATCAATTCCCACAATTAAGAAGAGTGAGGGAAAGTTACAAGTTTGTACAATAAGTAACCCAGGCTATGACCTAAAAAAAAAAAATGAAAAATGTATATACTCCCACCTGTTGTTAGGTAAGACACATATGCAACAGTTAGGTATCTTTATTATGAAACGTTTCGCCTACACAGTAGGCTTCTTCAGTCAAGTACAGAAAAGTTGATAGAAGCAGAAGATACTTGAAGACGATGTAATCAGTCCATCACCCTTAAAGTTTTGAGGTGGTCAGTCCCTCAGTCTGGAGAAGAGCATTGTTCCATAGTATGAAACAATATGGAGAAGAAGTGACAGGATGGAGCTTTTTATAGCGCCAAGAGGTGAGACGTAGGCCACTAGGAGAGGTAAGAACTCAGATGTTGAGAGGTCAGGTCCCACCTACACAACTCTCTGCACACAAATAACACATACAATTTTCTCCCCGCAGCCACACACCTACAACTATACCATTTCCCCATGGCCACATTATCCCACAACCTCAAGACCACACCTTGCCCAGCCCTATGCCCTCACCAACACCATTTCCCCATGACCTGACATCCACACCTTACTTGACTTTTCGACACCCTTTTTCACACTGTCCACATACCTAATCATTTAAGTCAACTACCGTCCTCATTACTGCTTATACCCCCATACCGTACACTCACACATATAGTCACCAATCATCTACATCACTGCACACGTTGGACCACCAACAATCACACCTTTCACACACAACTTCAACCACACAGCTCCACTCCCATAGTCCCATGTCCCACACCTTACCCACGCTTTCACGGCCCACATATATTTACACGCCACACACACACTAACACCTATTCATGAAGCCATCCATCACTCTCATTACCACCCACACCAACAACCACACACTCATCCATCCATCATCCACACCACCATCACCCACAAAGTCACCATCACACCACCTTGTTGCTTCCAGCCTCCATCCCCCCCCCCACTGCCCAGCATCCTCTGCCTCCCAACACCAACCTCTATCTCCTACCCACACTCATTCACCTTTCAGTCTCCCCACCCCTACACTGAACCCCCTCACCCCAACCACTTTAACCTTTCCTGTGTGCACCCCAACCATTCTAACCACACCTTTATAACCCCCATACAGTTTCAACGTTTGGGACAACAACACAATAAGGCGCCTCTGTTAGCAGAGATATGGATGTGGGATCTTTGTTTGATGCACATAACTACATCAACTTACAATTACAGTGGTGCCTCGAATTTCGAACAGCTCCCAACTCGAACAATTATGTAAGTGTATTTTTGTAAGTGCTTTTGTAAGTGTATTTTTGGGGGTCTGAAACGAACTAATCTAATTTACAGTATTCCTCATGGGAACAAATTCATTCAGTAACGGCACTCGAACAGCCTTCTGGAATGAATTTCGGCCGAAATTCAAGGTACCACTGTACTTTATTATCACTGCTTTTTTTTTTTTACAATTTTGAGACATACAAAATTTGTTTGGCTTTTTGAGGTCTATTTTTCCATATATTCTTCCGTTCAGTACACACATCTTTGACTACATGTCTTCTCAGGAACCTAACTACACCTACCATCCGACTTACAACCGAGTTCGGTTCCGAAAAACCGGTCGTAAGTCGAACTTTACTACTGAATATCAACAAAACATTTTTGTAATGACTTTATTTTGTTTTATTTTGGTATTTCATGTTTTACTTTGCTTTTTATATTGTTAGTACTGTATTTTATACTGTAAGGTTTAGGATAAACACTGTGTACAACACAAATAGTTGTTTATTTCCCAGAAATTTGGCATAAAAAACACTGTCATAAGTCGAGTGGTCGTAAGTCGAGCAGGTCGTAAGTCGGATGGTAGGTGTACTGTGTTATCTGACAGTCAACTGTACTACATATCCTAAACCTTATACTATTGAGTCTGATTATTCACACTTTAGAAATAAAAAAGCTGCCAACATAATCCATTTCAATTGCTATCGTTTTTCAACAATTTTAATTTTGCTAAAGTTAATACAATGGACCCCCAGATTACGTAATTAACCCTTTGACTGTCACAAGCCCCTTTCTGAAACTGTTATTCTATGTTGAAAAATTTTTGGAAAAAAAAAAAAAATTCTTATGAAATGATAGAGAATCTTTTCCCAATGGTAATGACACCAAAAGTACGAAATTTGGTTGAAAACTCACGAAATTACGCTCCCGCGAAGTTAGTGGTCTTGGCAACATATATGCATAGCGATTTCGCCGACTTTGAGCCCTGTTTTTGGCAAATTCCCTTGTTCCAGTTGTCCAAACTCATAGCTATTTCTTTAGAACTCCATTTTTTCTATCAACTGAGTACGTACAAGAAACCGCCCATTTACCGATTTGAATTACCCAATAAAGTGATCAGAAATTGGCAATATGGCCAATTTCACGCAAATTAAAAAAGATGCCAATTTCAAAATAGGGTCCAGAATAAACAATGTAGACATTCTTGGCAATAAAATAACATATCCTCTGTTGATCAGTCACGTCTCTAGGCCCCTCTTATATTACTCTTGCTTTCTATTTTGATTTTTTATTCATACAAAAAATATGAAATTTACTGTTATGCAGACTACTGCATTATTGTAAAAATGGTATAAATAATATCAGTGCACTAGTGAAAGAATATTAGACTCCCCAGTTGATGTGTATTGGACGTGTGGTGTGATTTGCTTACTCTTGAACATGGGTAAAAATCGAACATTTCCGCTACTTTGAGCTCAATTTCAAGGTCGTTTTCATCGTGAAACTAATCAAAATCATCTCTATTTCTGTAATATGTTTTCCACTTTATCACTCGAGACCATGAAAATGAGAATACAACAATAAATATTATACGAAAATGCACCTCAAAGTTGGCGTTTTAATCCAAAAAAAAACAAGTCATTTTTTTTTCTTATTATGCACTGCATGCTGCCGATTTCTTTTATGTGGTGCACACAGACCCATTCTCTCACATGTGGGCCTACCAGCTTTCTTCTGCTTGATTTGAAGCTGCTAGAATTATTGAGTATATATAAGTCCGAAACACTGGCTCGTAAGATGTATATATATGACCAAAACAGTCAAAGGGTTAATCCGTTCCAAAGAGAGTGACTTATCCCGAATCTGACTTATTCCAAATTAATTTTCCCCATAAGAAGTAATGGAAATCCAATTAATCCATTTCAGGCACCCAAAAGTATTAAAAAAAAAATTTCTACATGAAATATACATTTACTCACACAGAAAACAATGATACATGAAGAATAAAACAATAATAACATCACACTTACCTTTATTGAAAACATGGTAATGTATGTAAGACGAGAGGAGGGGAGAGGATGTAGGAGTTTACAACTGTTTGGAAGGGGAATCCCCTTCCATAAAAACTTCTGGTACCAAGTCCTTATCCAGGGTTACTTCCCTCCTTCATTTTTTAATACCACTAGGACCAGCTTGAATCACTGGACCCCTGTCGCTCAAAAAAGTGTTTCAGAGAGGTCTGTTTCTGGCGTATATTAGGAATTGTGTTGGGAAACAGGACAAGATAGTCCTCTATGGATTATTTATCTAGCACAATTCATCTAATATGACATAATAAACAATATTAATAACAGAAACATGATATATACTCTAGAATGAATAAAATATGGCATTAAGAATGTCACAAGTGGTGGTGCGTTGTTTGTTGTTGGGTGTATAAGGGCCACTGAAAGATAAGCCTTACATAGTGGTGGTTACGGCGGCAGCAGGGCAGCGGTGTAAGTCAGTAGCCCTATATACCTCCAACAACAATAGAGAGTCAGTTTCGTTCTGTCATTTTTCTATCGATTAATCGCTTAACTTACTTGCTACACTGTTAATGCTACACTTTATCACTGGCTGGCGCTATAGCCTTTATAGACTCCTGCTGCTTTAGTATCATACATGTTGCAGAATCATTGAAAAAGGCACATTCTCCCCTCTCTCTCAGCCCTTTACCAAAGGGATGGCTGGCACTAGAAGCTTTCCTTGGGCCCATGGTGGCTTATTTAGCAGTTACGAGCACTAAAAAATGGAATAATACAAAATGTGTCATATGAACGTGTAGGATCGTCCTCACTGGCTGGTAAACAATGGCACACTCGCTGTACATGGAGTGTCAGGGCAGCTCAGGCCCCGACACGAATGACTTATACCAAGTTCAGTGACATTCACCGAGCCAATACAGTGGACCCTCGACCAACGATATTAATCCATTCCTGAGAGCTCATCGTTAATCGACATTATCGTTAGTCAAGTTAATTTTCCCCATAAGAAATAATGGAAATCAAATTAATCCGTTCCTGACACCCCAAAGTATTGAAAAAAAAAAATTTATCACATGAAATATTAATTTTATTACACACAAACTGAAGAAGACATGTACAATTACATGACACTTACCTTTAATGAAGATCTGGTGATGACTGATGGGATGGGAGGAGGGGAGTGTGTGGATGGTGTTAGTGTTTAGAAGGGGAATCCCCTTCCATTAGGACTTGAGGTGTCAAGTCCTTTTCCGGGGTTATTTCCCTTCTTTTAATGCCACTGGGACCAGCTTGAGAGTCACTGGACCTGTGTCACACAACATATCTGTCCATAGAGGCCTGTGCCTCCCATTCCTTTATGACATTCCTGAAGTGTTTCACAACATTGTCAGTGTAATAGTCACCAGCACGGCTTGCAATAGCTGTGTGAGGGTGATTTTCATCAAAAAAGGTTTGCACTTTAAGCCACATTGCACACATTTCCTTAATCTTTGAAGTACACAACTTCTTCAATTTCTCTATCCCCTCCTCCGGAGCAGTTTCCTCAGGTCTGGCCTCTTGCTGTTGAAGATGATTTTGCAGTTCATCAGTGGTTAGTTCTTCATTGTCCTCCTCCACCAACTCTTCCACATCCTCCCCACTAACCTCCAACCCCAAGGACTTCCCCAATGCCACAATTGATTCCACAACTGGCATAGGCTTCTCAGGGTTAGCCTCAAATCCTTCAAAATCCCATTTGTCTACACATTCTGGCCACAGTTTCTTCCAAGCAGAGTGCAAAGTCCTCTTAGTCACTTCCTCCCAAGCCTTGCCTATAATGTTTACACAATTGAGGATGCTAAAGTGATCTCTCCAAAACTCTCTTAGTCAATTGAGTTTCTGAGATCACTACAAAGCACTTTTCAAACATAGCTTTTGTGTAGAGTTTTTTTGAAGTTTGCAATGACCTGCTGATCCATGTGCTGCAGGAGAGGAGTGGTATTAGGAGGCAAAAACTTGACTTTAATGAAGCTCATGTCCCCAGAAAGTCGCTCTGCCACGTCTGAAGGAATACCAGGAGGCACTTAATGTCCAATTTATTTTCCAGGTGGTAATTTTTCACAGTAGGGGCAAATGCATGGTGTAACCAGTCATAGAAAAGGTCTCTAGTGACCCATGCCTTACTGTTTGCCCTCCACATAACACACAAATTAGCCTTGAGGACATTGTTTTTCCTGAACACTCTGGGAGTTTCAGAGTGATACACCAATAAAGGCTTCACTTTGCAATCACCACTAGCATTAGCACACATCAACAGAGTAAGCCTGTCTTTCATAGGCTTATGTCCTGGGAGTGCCTTTTCCTCCTGAGTAATGTAGGTCCTGCTTGGCATTTTCTTCCAAAACAGGCCTGTTTCGTCACAATTAAACACTTGTTCAGGTTTTAATTCTTCACTGTCTATGTACTCCTTGAATTCCTGCACATATTTTTCAGCTGCTTTTTGGTCTGAACTGGCAGCCTCACCATGCCTTATCACACTATGTATGCCACTACGATTCTTAAATCTCTCAAACCAACCTTTGCTGGCCTTAAATTCACTCACATCACCACTAGTTGCAGGCATTTTTCTAATTAAATCGTCATGCAACTTCCTAGCCTTTTCACATATGATCGCTTGAGAGATGCTATCTCCTGTTATCTGTTTTTCGTTTATCCACACCAATAACAGTCTCTCAACATCTTCTATCACTTGCAAGCTCAGTTTTGAAAACATAGTTGCACCTTTGGCAAGAACAGCTTCCTTGATTGCCGTTTTCTTGGCCACAATAGTAGCGATGGTTGATTGGGGTTTTGTGTACAACCTGGCCAGCTCAGAGACACGCACTCCACTTTCATACTTAGCAATGATCTCTTTCTTCATATCCATAATATTCTCACCCTTTTTGCTGTAGGGTTGGCACTAGAAGCTTTCTTGGGGCCCATGGTGACTTATTTTGCAGGTGCAATCACTAAAAACGCTGTGATAATATGAAATGTTCCGATTGTATGTTTGGATGGGACCGCGGTGGCTGGCTGGCTTGTAAACATTGGCACCCACGGGACAAGTGAGGCACGCTCAGGCCACAAGTGGACGCGTCTCGAACGGAACGAATCGCGTTGGTCGAGTTTTTTAGCTCTAGTGGAGGCAAAATTTTTGCGTTAAAATGTATCGCTAGTCGGATTTAACGTTATATGATGCCATCGCTGGTCGAGAGTCCACTATATTTTGACGCAAAAGCATTACTTATTCAGAATATTACTTATTCCGATGATGTCTTAATCTGGGAGTCCACTGTACTAATTTTACTGTTCATGTGAATAATTTACTGTCATGTTACATATACAGTAGGACTCCGCTTTATGGCGTTCTGCTAATATGGACATTTCCAATTATGACCAAAACTCGCTATATGGCTCCCCCAAATTGGCTTTCTAATATGGTCACTGTGCCCCACCCAGTTTGTTTACATTCTCCTTGAGCTCCGTAAATACCACATCTCTCCATTATGTCTGGAAACTCCAAAATTTCAAGTGTTTTTAAAAGTTATTTCATATATACAGTGGACCCCCGGTTTACAATATTATTTCATTCCAGAAGTATGTTCAGGTGCCAGTACTGACCGAATTTGTTCCCATAAGGAATATTGTGAATTAGATTAATCCATTTCAGACCCCCAAACACACACATACAAACGCACTTACATAAATACACTTACATAATTGGCCGCATTGGGAGCTGATCATAAACCGGGGGTCCACTGTACTCTGATAATTATACACCTACCATCCGACTTACGACCGAGTTCGGTTCCGAGAAACCGGTCGTAAGTTGAAATGGTCATAAGTCGAACTTTACTACTGAATATCAACAAAACATTTTTGTAATGACTTTATTTTATTGTTTTATTTTGGTATTTCATGTTTTACTTTACTTTTTATGTTGTTAGTACTGTATTTTATACTGTAAGGTTTAGGATAAACACTGTGTACAACACAAATAGTTGTTTATTTCCCAGAAATTTGGCATAAAAAACACGGTCGTAAGTCGAGTGGTCGTAAGTCGAGCAGGTCGTAAGTCGAATGGTAGGTGTACTTATGTATACCTGTACCTAAATAAACTTACACACTGTGCTGGCATGCAGGTACGCATTAAAATCAGAGTGTCTTATGTCTCGAGACGCCATATTAGTAATGATAATAATAATACTCAATAATAATCACTAAGTCTCATTCAATGTCATATATTATGTTAATATACACATTTTCATTAATCCATCTACGATATTTTTCCAAAATTATATAATAAACATGATACGTAACATATAAAGATGATAAATACACCCCACAGTAGAATAAATTAAAATAAATATGAGATGTGGTAGCCAGACAACTGGTATGAGTGACGGCAAGAATAACATCTTCTCTAGTCCAACATCAGAGAAAATGTGTTACCGGGAATAACTGTAGAATATTCCTTTTGTATGCCTTCAGTCAGAGTGTCATTTCTTCTAAAAATAGTGTTACATGAGAACGGGAGTGTTTCTCTTCATTTATTCTACTGTATCAACATAGAGACAATTTGTACACAATGTAACTTGTACACAAATCAGACATGTTCACCTGGTTTGTTTACAAACTTGTGTATGCTTGGTTTGTTTACATAACTCCATGCCTGTCTTCTCTCATGTACTCATTCTCACTCTCATTCATTCATTCTCTCTTTCATTCATTCTCTCATTCATTCATTCTCTCATTCATTCATTCTCTCATTCATTCATTCATTCATTCTCTCATTCATTCATTCATTCTCTCATTCATTCATTCTCTCATTCATTCTCTCTTTCTCATTCTCTCTCTCTCTCTCATTCTCTCTCTCTCTCTCATTGTCTCTCTCTTATTCTCTCTCTCTCTCATTCTCATTCTCTCTCTCTCTCTCTCTCATTTATTCGTTTTATCTTGTTTACTCACCTCTAACCCTACATTAAGACTACAAATATTTTAAGGTAAGTAATGAGTGAACTGTATATGCATTTTATCGCTCTGGGACGCTTAACTGCCATAGAATATTATGTGTGGGTGGGGTGGCCTGGTATGGTAGCCTGGCTGGCTACCATACATATGACACTTGATTTCTTACAATAATTACTACTCATCTCACCCTACATTAAGACTAAATATTTTAAGGTAAGTAATGAGTGTACTATATGTGTACGTATTTTACTTTTTTATTGTTTTTTAATGCCTAGTTCTGTTGCTAAATTACTATATATTAACCCTTTGACTGTCGCGGCCGTATATATATGTCTTACGAGGTACCGTGTTTGACGTATATATACTCATAAATTCTAGCGGCTTCAAATCAAGGAGGAGAAAGCTGGTAGGCCCACATGTGAGAGAATGGGTCTGTGTGGTCAGTGTGCACCATACAAAAAAAAATCCTGGAGCACGCAGTGCATAATGAGAAAAAAACTCCGACCTCTTTTTTTAATTAAAATGCCGACTTTGTGGTCTATTTTCGTATAGTATTTATGATTGTATTCTCATTTTCTTGGTCTCATTTGATAGAATGGAAAACATATAGAATTAGAGGTGATTTTGATTGGTTTTACTATAAAAAGAACCTGGAAATGGAGCTCAAAGTAGGGGAAATGTTTGATTTTTGCCGATGTTCAAAAGTAAACAAATGATGTCATTGTCCAATAAATGTCCAACTAGCCATTCTAATATGCAGTCATGAATGGGTTGATGCTATTTATACAATTATTACAGTATTGCAGTAGTCTGCATAATAGTAAATCTTCTATTTTCTGTGTGAATAAAAATTCAAAATAGAAAGCAAGACTAATATCAGAGGGGCCTGGAGATATGACTGATGAACAAAGAAAATGTTATTTTAGAGCCAGGAATGTCTGCATTGTTCATTCTGGACCTTATTTTGAAATTGTCATATTTTTTTAATTTTCGTGAAATTGGCCAAATTGCAAATTTCTGACCATGTTATTGGGTAGTTGAAATTGGTAAATGAGCAGTTTCTTGTACTCAGTCGATAGAAAAAATAGAGTTCTAAAGAAATAGCTATGAGTGGTTGACTGGAACAATGGAATTAGCCAAAAATAGGGCTCAAAGTGGACGAAATCGCCGATTTGTAAATATCGCCGAGGTCACTAACTTCGCGAGACCGTAATTCCGTCAGTTTTCCATCAAATTTCGTTTTTTTGGTGTCATTACAATCAAGAAAAGATTCTCTATCATTTCATAACAAACAATAATTTTTTTTTTTTTTTTTTTTAAATTTTGTGACACCAGGAGACACCTCAGGATTGGGGGTTGCGACAGTCAAGGGGTTAATATAAACTTGTTATCTGGTATTTATATGCATCTGTAAGTGGAAAAAAGGGTGTTCCACTTTACAGAAGTAGCCTGGAACCTAACCTGCCACATACATGGGGCCCTACTGTATGGTGATCACAATATAATCAAAATAATTCTAAGCTCCACGAATAACCCACACATAAAAGAGAGAAGCTTACGACGACGTTTCAGTCTGACTTGGACCATTTACAAAGTCGTGACTTTGTAAATGGTCCAAGTCGGTCCGAAACGTCGTCGTAAGCTTCTCTCTTTTATGTGCGGGTTATTTGTGTATCGTTCCAGTCACGGTATTGTGCCTTTTTTTGTTATTAATTCTAAGCTCATTAGCTGCAGTCCAAACTATATCCATAATTTATTCGAAGTCATAGGCTCTAAGTTGCAGCAAATTTTGATGAAAGACAAAATCTCAAACCTATTTAGGTTGAAAAATTTGTTGAGTTTCTAGCCAGGAACTCAGGTCACTCAAACCCCTCCACCATAGTATGATGGGTATTATACTGTATACAAACAGGTCTCTCATAACATGGTATTACAAAACACTGGTTGTCTCTTAAAACATCTCCACACAGGTAAAGTGTTAGGAAATTTATTTTCATTAGGTTGGCCTGTTACCAGTGTTGTAACATGAGATATAACAATTTGGGATTACAAAACATCACTAATATTTATAATCTTTACTATTAAAATTGTTTGGCACAAAAATAAGGAGTCTAACTCCTACTCTTCCCTTTGGTATAGAGGGAGGCCAGCAGACTGAGGCCAATGAGACCCATTCACAAAGTCTGCATGAAGTCAGCAGACTGGCGAGGCCCACAGGTAACAGAAGCCAATGAGGAACTGAGGGAGGCCAGCCCGGCAGCCACAACATTGGGTGTGATGACGTTCCCAGTGGTACTGCAGGTCGGCAGGTTAACGATCTAACCGACAGTTTGCTAGGCCACAACACATGGATTTAGGTAGTGCATTTGCATCAGAATGCTAATCCTATTTATATCCCAAAATTATTAGAACATGGCTTTGTTTAACCTGGCTAAAGTTGGAAAAATTTAATTTGGGTAGGCTCCCACTCAGAAAATTCCCTTACACACCAAAAAGGTTGAGGTTAAGATTTGAAACTGGGCAGTATCCTGTGTGAAAATTCTCCTTTGTGCCATATGCATCTTATAGGTGATAGTTTAAGGTAGTGTTAGGTGGTGATAGTACTGGTAAGTGATCACAGGTGATCGGGCTGTTAGATTATGGAGGTGGTAGCACCTACGAAACGAAATATTACTGCCATAAGTGACAGTTAACCCTTTGAGTGGCTGTCACATAGATCTACATTACTGATGCCAGGGTCCCTCGTGTAGATCTACCTTATGAGCTCGGCTCACTCAGATAACCTGTGAGCGGTAAATTTTATCTTACATACGAGAGAATGGATCTGTGCAGCAAATGTGCAGTGTATAAAAAAAATCCTGCCTCATGCAGTGCATGATGGGAAAAGCAAAATTCTAACCTTGTGTCTGATATAAAATAGCAACTTGGGCATGTTTTCTCAGACAGTTTTTTTTGGTTTTATTGGCTGTTTCTTTGTATTATTTGATAGAACTGAATATTTACTACTGATATAGAGATGATTTTGGTTGGTTCAGGACTGGAAACAGCTTGAAATTGAGCTCAAAGTAGTGGAACTATTAGATTTATACCAATTTTGCTGAGGATAGGTAAGGCCCCCCTACATTCCCCTAGTGTGTTAATGGGATTTTAATAGGTTAACTCAATTACTGAGATGCTGTAAACTATGACCAAACATTTCTGTTATATTTTATCAGAGAACTACGTTAACTCTTCTATTTTTTGTGTGATTATGAATTCAAAATGAATGGTAAGTGCACACAGACACATGCACATGCTTACATGTAAGTGTACCAACCTATCCTAATAAATGTCACACTTTCACAAAGGGTCTGCAGGCCATTTCTATGTTAGGTTGGGTTAGGTTAGCTTGAGTTAGGTTACAATGGAAAATATAAAAGATCATAAAATAATTTGCCACACAAACAGAAAACAGGCACCCACTGTGCAGAGCTCATATAACTGCAATATGTCACATTTCAACTGTTCAAGGATCCGTTAACAGCCACCCATTTGACTTTTTACAAAAATACTATGTTGTACATATGTACATGCACACATATGTACACACACAAACATTTTTATATTTTCCTGTGTTAGAATTTTTCGATTGCCCTGCAACATTTATATTGCATGCACTAAAGTAAAAGGGATGGGTTATGCAACATGGTATGGGGATACTTTTCTCAGATCACACAGTGACTGAAATACCTCCAGTTTAATTTTATCTTAGCTTTAGACTTGACCATAATACTGTGTGCAATAAGGGTTTCATACTAGCATCTTACTATCATGTCCCAAATAAAGATTAAATTTTACTGTATTGTAGTGTACTATACAGCAGGCCCCTCGCTTTATGGCATTTCACCTTATGGTGTTTTGCTAATACAGACATTTCAAGTTATGACCAAAACTCGTTATACGGCTCCCATCCCTACCTGACTCGCGAATACTGTTACCACGCACCACTCTGTTTACATCCTCTGTATGTCTCTATTATGTCTGGAAACTTTCCAAAATTTCAAGTGTTTTGGAAAGTTTCCAGATATAAGTTATTGCATATTTTATATATATAGTAGAGCCCCACTTTTCGGCGTTTTGCCTTATGGCGTTCCGCTAATATGGCAATCTCAAATTATGACCAAAACTTTCTATACGGCAAGTGGTCTTTCAAATACGGCGCGGGCCACCCATTTTGTTCACACTCTCCATGAGCACATCTCTCTATTATGTAATAATAATCACTCTTGGGCACATTAAGTATCTAATTTTGCATCAATATAGACATTTTCATTAATCCATTTATATTTTCTTCAAAATTATATAAGCAACACATTACATAGCATATAAACATGCTGTTTATATGCTATGGAGGTGTGGTTGCCTGGTGGAAGGAAAACATTATGTAATACTAATAATAATCACTCTTGGGCACATTAACCCTTTCAGGGTCGACAGGCCCTCTCAGAGACTTGTTCTCAGGGTCGGCCAAATTTAAAAAAAAAATTATTTTTTCTTGTGAAAATATAGAGACTTTTCCCGATCATAATGATACCAAAAGTATGAAATTTGATGGAAAACGTACGGAATTATGCTCTCACAAAGTTAGCGGTCTCGATGATGTTTACGCATCGGCAATTTTGCCCACTTTGAGCCCTATTTTCTGCCAATTCCAGTATACTTGTCGCCAAAAATCATAACTATTTTGCTAGAACTCCATTTTTTCTATCGAATGAGTACAAGAAACCACCCATTTACCGATTTCAACTATCCAATACAGTGCTCAGTATTTAGCAATTTTGCCAATTTCACACAAATTTCAAAAGATGCCAATTTCCGAATAGGGTCCAGAATAAACAAGAAAGACATTCCTGGCACTAAAATAACATTTCCTCTGTTCATTAGTCACGTCCCCATGCCCCTCTTACATTCTTTTGCTTCCCACTTTGAATTTTTATTCTCACAAAAAAATAGAAGATTACTGTTATGCAGACTACTGCATTGGTGTAGAAATGGTATAAATAATATCAGCACACTTGTGAAAGAATATCAGACTCACCAGTTGACGTGTATTGGACGCATAGCATGATTTGTTTACTTTTGAACTTTGGTAAAAATCGAACATTTCTGCTACTTTGAGCTCAATTTCAAGGTACTTTTCTTTGTAAAACCAGTCAAAATCATCTCAATTTCTGTACTGTCTTCCATTCTATAAAATGAGACCAGGAAAACTAGAATACAACAATAAATACCATACGAAAATGCAGTGCAAAGTCGCTGTTTTAATCCAAAAACATGGTCAACGTTTTTTTTTTTTTCTCATTACGCACTGTGTGCTGCAGGATTTTTTTTATACCACGCACACTGACCACACAGACCCATTCTTTCATATGTAGGCCTACCAGCATTCTCTCACTAGATTAGAGGGCGCTAGAATTTAGGTGTACTAGTACGTCAAAAACCCTGGCTCATAAGCCGTACTAGTACGGCCGAAACCCTGAAAGGGTTAAATGTCTAATTTTATGTAAATATAGACACTTTCATTAACCCATTATATTTTGTTTAAAAATTATATAAGGAACACGTTACATAACATATAAACGTATTATGTTTATATACTATGGAGGTGTGGTAGCCGGGCGAAGGAAAAACATTACGTCACTTCCCTTCATACATAATACTTTTGTTTACAATTCTTGGCATTAATTATTCATTACTTCTCCCTTTGTTTATGATGGCATCTAAAGGTAGTTGATATAAACGATTAAACTTAGTGAACATGGTATGCCGATGGTAATAATATGGCTCTGGACCACATTAAATATCGTGTAGCTATATAGGTAGGTGTAGGTATGTAGCTCCGGCGGACTACATGCCTACATTATTATTATAACTGATACTTATGTGTACCTGTACCTAAGTAAACTTACACACTGTGCTGGCATGCAGGTACACATTAAAATCACTAAGAGTGTCTTATTAGTCTTGAAGATGCCATACTAATAATGATGATAATAACACAATAATAACCACCAAGGAGCATTAACCCCTTGACTGTCGCAACCCCCAACCCTGAGGTGTCTCCTGGTGTCGCAGAATTTAAAAAAAAAAATTTTTTTTCTTATGAAATGACTGAGAATCTTTTCCCAATTGTAATGACACCAAAAAAAAACAAAATTTGATGGAAAACTTATGGAATTACGCTCTCGTGAAGTTAGCGACCTCGGCGATACAGTGGACCCCCGCATAGCGATTTTAATCCGTGCAAGAGGGCTCATTGTTATGCGAAATGATCGGTATGCGAATGAATTTTCCCCATAAGAAATAATGGAAATCAAATTAATCCGTGCAAGACACCCAAAAGTATGAAAAAAAAAATTTTACCACATGAAATATACATTTTCCTACACACAAAGAGAAGGATACATGCACAATAGTAGAGTAGTACATGCACAATATATATTGTGCATGTACTACTCTACTAAATGAAGAATAAATGACACTTACCTTTATTGAAGATGCAGCAATGACTGATGAGACAGTGTGTCCTGGGAGTGCCTTTTCCTCCTGAGTACTGTAGGTCCTGTTTGGCATTTTCTTCCAGAACAGGCCTTATCACACTGTGTATGCCACTATGATTCTTAAATCTCTCAAACCAACCTTTGCTGGCTTTAAATTCACCAATATGAGCACTAGTTCCAGGCATTTTTCCCTGTTCACCTGGGTGTTAGTCGACTGGTGTAGGTTGCATCCTGGGAGACAAGATTAAGGACCCCACTGGAAATAAGTTAGACAGTCTTCGATGACACTGACTTGTTTGGGTTATCCTGGGTGGCAAATCCTCTGGGGTTAATTGTTTCTTGGTATTCTCAATAAGCCACACCAACAACGGTGCTACAGCAGCAGCAGCAGCAGCTGACAGTGATACAGCAGCAGCAGACGATGCTACAGCAGCAGCAGACGGTACTACAGCAGCAGCAGACGGTACTACAGCAGCAGCAGCAGCAGCTGACGGTGGTACAACAGCAGCAGCAGCTGACAGTGCTACAGCAGCAGCAGACGATGCTACAGCAGCAGCAGACGGTACTACAGCAGCAGCAGCAGCACCAGCAGCAGCAGCAGCAGCTGACGGTGGTACAACAGCAGCAGCAGCTGACAGTGCTACAGCAGCAGCAGACGATGCTACAGCAGCAGCAGACAATGCTACAGCAGCAGCAGACGGTACTACAGCAGCAGCAGCAGCAGCTGACGGTGGTACAGCAGCAGCAGCAGCTGTACCACCAATAGTAGCGATGGTTGATTGGGGTTTATTATACAACCTGGCCAGCTCAGAGACACGCACTCCACTTTCATACTTATCAGTGATCTTTTTCTTCATCTCTATAGTAATTCTCAGCCTTATTGCTGTAGGGTTGGCACTAGAAGCTTTCTTGGGGCCCATGGTCACTTATTTTGCAAATAAAATCACCAAAAACACTGTAATAATACGAAATGTTCCGATTGTATGCTTGGATGTTACCGCGGAGGCTGGCTGGTAAACAATGCAACCGGCGGCACATGTGAGGCTGGCTAAGGGCGCACATTGGATGCGTCTCGGACGAACAGTGGTGAGCGGGTTTTTGAGCGGTATGCGAGGCAAAATTTTTGCTATAAAAGCGAGCGGTATGCGGATTAAACGTTATGTGATGCCAACGGTATGCGGGGGTCCACTGTATTTACAAATCGGCGATTTCGCCCACTTTGAGCCCTATTTTCGGCTAATTACATTGTTCCAGTCGATCAAACTCATAGCTATTTCTTTAGAACTCCATTTTTTCTATCGATTGAGTACAAGAAACTGACCATTTACCGATTTCAACTTCCCAATAACGTAGTCAGAAATTTGCAATTTGGCCAATTTCACAAAAATTAAAAAATATGACAATTTCAAAATAAGGTCCAGAATGAACAATGCAGACATTCCTGGCTCTAAAGTAACACTTTCTTTGTTCATCAGTTATGTCTCCAGGCCCCTCTGATATTACTCTTGCTTTCTATTTTGAATTTTTATTCAAACAAAAAATAGAAGATTTACTGTTATTCAGACTACTGCAATACTGTAATAATTGTACAAATAATGTCAACCCATTCATGACTGCATATTAGAATGGCTAGTTGGACATTTACTGGACAATGACATCATTTGTTTACTTTTGAACATTGGCAAAAATCAAACATTTCCCCTACTTTGAGCTCCATTTCCAGGTTCTTTTTATAATAAAACCAATCAAAATCACCTCTATTTCTATATGTTTTCCATTCTATCAAATGAGACCAAGAAAACGAGAATACAATCATAAATACTATACGAAAATAGACCACAAAGTCGGCATTTTAATTAAAAAAAAAAAGTCAGAGTTTTTTTTCTCATTATGCACTGCGTGCTCCAGGATTTTTTTTTTGTATGGTGCACACCGACCACACAGACCCATTCTCTCACAAGTGGGCCTACCAGCTTTCTCCTGCTTGATTTGAAGCCGCTAGAATTTATGAGGACAGTGGACCCCAGGTTCACATTATTAATCCGTTCCTGAGAGCTCATCGTAAAGCAAAATTATCGGAAAGCAAATCAATTTTCCCCATAAGAAATAATGGAAATCAAATTAATCCGTGCAAGACACCCAAAAGTATGAAAAAAAAAACTTTTACCACATGAAATATTAAGTTTAATGCAATAGAATAATTACAATAATAATAATAACAATAGAATAATCACAATAGAATAATTGACACTTACCTTTAATGAAGATCTGGTGATGATTGATGGGATGGGAGGAGGGGAGAGTGTCAAAGTTTTTAATGTTTAGAAGGGAAATCCCCCTCCATTCTTGTACAACAGGACTTGAGGTAGCAAGTCCTTTTCTGGGGTTACTTCCCTTCTTCTTTTAATGCCACTAGGACCAGCTTGAGTCACTGGACCTCTGTCGCACAACATACCTGTCCATAGAGGCCTGTACCTCTCGTTCCTTTATGACTTTCCTAAAGTGGTTCACAACATTGTCAGTGTACAGGTTGCCAACACGGCTTGCAGTAGCTGTGTCAGGGTGATTTTCATTAAAAAAGGTTTGCACTTCAAGCCACTTTGCACACATTTCCTTAATCTTTGAAGTAGGCAACTTCGTCAATTTCTCTCTCCCCTCCTCCGAAGCAGTTTCCTCAGTGTGAGGGAAAAGTTCAATAGATAGGAATAGAGAGGGAGTATATAGTAACAATAGTTTCATTGCCGGCTACTTGTTAAGGTAGGGTAAGTCAAGCTCCCGCTATTCCCGCCTTTTTTCCCCCTCCCCGAAAGTGATACGTAGTTTCATTGCCGGCTACTTCTTAAGGTAGGGTAAGTCAAGCTCCCACTATCCCTTCCCCTCCCTCTTCCCGCCCCCTGAAAGGCGACGCATGGGGCTCTGGTCAAACAGTAAATCACTCGACTCACAGCTCCCAACACTACTGTAAGTACATGCCTGCCTTGTATTCTAGTGGATTTATTGGTTAAAAGCTTCACTTTTGACCAATAATAAACTTAAGTCCTTTCAGTCTTGCTCTAGGTTGACTGTTGTAATAATCACCACGTCTTTTGAGTATTGTGCTTATCATGGAGAGTGATTATTTAAGCAGTGGGTAACCTGTCTATCTTTTCAGCTTGGATGACAGAGAGGGTCACCTGTCAATCAACGAGGAGAAATGATGGAGAAGGACTAACGTCCAGAGACTTCCCCATTTTGGATTTAATTACCTGTGCACCTGTAGGAAATTGCAGGACGTAACCCCACATTATTGCAGCGGTAAAGAACCTGCTTTCCTGTCATCGGGATAGAATACTCAAGGCTCTATCTACTGTGAAGAACTAGCCAGTGGGTCGCAACCAACACCTGCGACCCCCATCCCCCTTCATCAGCAACGGCTACGATTTCAACAACACAGTGTCACCAACACCAGACACCCCTATATATATAACAGCGTTGAATTATCATTTATATTTTTCATTTTTCATTTTCTTTAGTGTAGGATTAATATTTCATATTTAAGTGTTTTATATTTTAAATTTCTATATAGTGAAGTGTTTATGTTTGTCTGTTATTATTTCTTTTTCTATTCATTAATTTTCCTGATGAGGAGCCAGCCTTAGTAATACTTACTGAAGTTGTTACAGGGCTGAGTAAGCCTTCACACTCAGGTCTGGCCTCTTGCTGTTGAAGATGATCTAGCAGCTCATCAGTGGTTAGTTTGTCATTGTCCTCCTCCATCAACTCTTCCACATCCTCCCCACTAACCTCCAACCCCAAGGACTTTCCCAATGCCACAATGGATTCCTCAACTGGCATAGGATTCCCAGGGTTAGCCTCAAACCCTTCAAAATCCCTTTTGTCTACACATTCTGGCCACAGTTTCTTCCAAACAGAGTTCAAGGTCCTCTTAGTCACTCCCTCCCAAGCCTTACCTATATGGTTTACACAATTGAGGATATTAAAGTGATCCTTCCAAAACTCCTTTAGAGTCAATAGAGTGTCTGTGGTCACTTCAAAGCACCTGTCAAACATAGCTTTTGTGTACAGTTTCTTGAAGTTGGAAATGACCTGCTGGTCCATGGGCTCCAGGAGAGGAGTGGTACTAGGAGGCAAAAACTTGACATTAATGAAGCTCATGTCCCCAGAAAGTTGCTCTGCCAAGTCTGTAGGATGACCAGGGCATTGTCTAACACCAGGAGGCACTTAAGGTCTAATTTCTTTTCAATTAGGTAATTTTTCACATTGGGGGCAAATGCATGGTGTAACCAGTCACAGAAAAAGTCCCCGGTAACCCATGCCTTACTGTTTGCCCTCCACAGCACACAAAAATTAGCCTTGAGGATATTCTTTTGCCTGAACGCTCTGGGAGTTTCTGAGTGATACACCAATAAAGGCTTCACTTTGCAATCACCACTAGCATTGGCACACATCAGAAGAGTAAGCCTGTCTTTCATAGGCTTATGTCCTGGGAGTGCCTTTTCCTCCTGAGTAATGTAAGTCCTGCTTGGCAATTTCTTCCAAAACAGGCCTGTTTTGTCACAATTAAACACTTGTTCAGGTTTCAATCCTTCAGCTTCTATGAACTCCTTGAATTCATGCACATATTTTTCAGCTGCTTTTTGGTCTGATCACACTATGTATGCCACTTTTTTTTTTTTTTTTTTTATCACACTGGCCGATTCCCACCAAGGCAGGGTGGCCCGAAAAAGAAAAACTTTCACCATCATTCACTCCTTCACTGTCTTGCCAGAAGGGTGCTTTACACTTCAGTTTTTAAACTGCAACATTAACACCCCTCCTTCAGAGTGCAGGCACTGTACTTCCCATCTCCAGGACTCAAGTCCGGCCTGCCGGTTTCCCTGAACCCCTTCATAAATGTTACTTTGCTCACACTCCAACAGCACGTCAAGTATTAAAAACCATTTGTCTCCATTCACTCCTATCAAACACGCTCACGCATGCCTGCTGGAAGTCCAAGCCCCTCGCACACAAAACCTCCTTTACCCCCTCCCTCCAACCTTTCCTAGGCCGACCCCTACCCCGCCTTCCTTCCACTACAGACTGATACACTCTTGAAGTTATTCTGTTTCGCTCCATTCTCTCCACATGTCCGAACCACCTCAACAACCCTTACTCAGCCCTCTGGACAACAGTTTTGGTAATCCCGCACCTCCTCCTAACTTCCAAACTACGAATTCTCTGCATTATATTCACACCACACATTGCTCTCAGACATGACATCTCCACTGCCTCCAGCCTTCTCCTCGCTGCAACATTCATCACCCATGCTTCACACCCATATAAGAGCGTTGGTAAAACTATACTCTCATACATTCCTCTCTTTGCCTCCAAGGACAAAGTTCTTTGTCTCCACAGACTCCTAAGTGCACCACTCACCCTTTTCCCCTCATCAATTCTATGATTCACCTCATCTTTCATAGACCCATCCGCTGACACATCCACTCCCAAATATCTGAATACATTCACCTCCTCCATACTCCTCTCTCCAATCTGATATCCAATCTTTCATCACCTAATCTTTTTGTTATCCTCATAACCTTACTCTTTCCTGTATTCACTTTCAATTTTCTTCTTAGCACACCCTACCAAATTCATCCACCAATCTCTGCAACTTCTCTTCAGAATCTCCCAAGAGCACAGTGTCATCAGCAAAGAGCAACTGTGACAACTCCCACTTTATGTGTGATTCTTTATCTTTTAACTCCACGCCTCTTGCCAAGACCCTCGCATTTACTTCTCTTACAACCCCATCTATAAATATATTAAACAACCACGGTGACATCACACATCCTTGTCTAAGGCCTACTTTTACTGGGAAATAATTTCCCTCTTTCCTACATACTCTAACTTGAGCCTCACTATCCTCGTAAAAACTCTTCACTGCTTTCAGTAACCTACCTCCTACACCATACACCTGCAACATCTGCCACATTGCCCCCCTATCCACCCTGTCATACGCCTTTTCCAAATCCATAAATGCCACAAAGACCTCTTTAGCCTTATCTAAATACTGTTCACTTATATGTTTCACTGTAAACACCTGGTCCACACACCCCCTACCTTTCCTAAAGCCTCCTTGTTCATCTGCTATCCTATTCTCCGTCTTACTCTTAATTCTTTCAATAATAACTCTACCATACACTTTGCCAGTTATACTCAACAGACTTATCCCCCTATAATTTTTGCACTCTCTTTTATCCCCTTTGCCTTTATACAAAGGAACTATGCATGCTCTCTGCCAATCCCTAGGTACCTTACCCTCTTCCATACATTTATTAAATAATTGCACCAACCACTCCAAAACTACATCCCCACCTGCTTTTAACATTTCTATCTTTATCCCATCAATCCCGGCTGCCTTACCCCCTTTCATTTTACCTACTGCCTCACGAACTTCCCCCACACTCACAACTGGCTCTTCCTCACTCCTACAAGATGTTGTTCCTCCTTGCCCTATACACGAAATCACAGCTTCCCTATCTTCATCAACATTTAACAATTCCTCAAAATATTCCCTCCATCTTCCCAATACCTCTAACTCTCCATTTAATAACTCTCCTCTCCTATTTTTAACTGACAAGTCCATTTGTTCTCTAGGCTTTCTTAACTTGTTAATTTCACTCCAAAACTTTTTCTTATTTTCAACAAAATTTGTTGATAACATCTCACCCACTCTCTCATTTGCTCTCTTTTTACACTACTTCACCACTCTCTTAACCTCTCTCTTTTTCTCCATATACTCTTCCCTCCTTGCATCACTTCTACTTTGTAAAAACTTCTCATAAGCTAACTTGTTCTCATTCCACCAATCGCTCCTCTTCCCTCCCGCACCCACTTTCCTGTAACCACAAACTTCTGCTGAACACTCTAACACTACATTTTTAAACCTACCCCATACCTCCTCGACCCCATTGCCTATGCTCTCATTAGCCCATCTATCCTCCAATAGCTGTTTATATCTTACCCTAACTGCCTCCTCTTTTAGTTTATAAACCTTCACCTCTCTCTTCCCTGATGCTTCTATTTTCCTTGTATCCCATCTACCTTTTACTCTCAGTGTAGCTACAACTAGAAAGTGATCTGATATATCTGTGGCCCCTCTATAAACATGTACATCCTGAAGTCTACTCAACAGTCTTTTATCTACCAATACATAATCCAACAAACTACTGTCATTTCGCCCTACATCATATCTTGTATACTTATTTATCCTCTTTTTCTTAAAATATGTATTACCTATAACTAAACCCCTTTCTATACAAAGTTCAATCAAAGGGCTCCCATTATCATTTACACCTGGCACCCCAAACTTACCTACCACACCCTCTCTAAAAGTTTCTCCTACTTTAGCATTCAGATCCCCTACCACAATTACTCTCTCACTTGGTTCAAAAGCTCCTATACATTCACTTAACATCTCCCAAAATATCTCTCTCTCCTCTGCATTCCTCTCTTCTCCAGGTGCATACACGCTTATTATGACCCACTTCTCGCATCCAACCTTTACTTTAATCCACATAATTCTTGAATTTACACATTCATATATTTTTTTCTCCTTCCATAACTGATCATTCAACATTACTGCTACCCCTTCCTTTGCTCTAACTCTCTCAGATACTCCAGATTTAATCCCATTTATTTCCCCCCACCGAAACTCCCCTACCCCCTTCAGCTTTGTTTTGCTTAGGGCCAGGACATCCAACTTCTTTTCATTCATAACATCAGCAATCATCTGTTTCTTGTCATCCGCACTACATCCACACACATTTAAGCATCCCAGTTTTATGAAGTTTTTCTTCTTCTCTTTTTTAGTAAATGTCTACAGGAGAAGGGGTTACTAGCCCAGTGCTCCCGGCACGATTCTTAAATCTTTCAAACTAACCTTTGCTGGCCTTAAATTCACTCACATCACCACTAGTTGCAGGCATTTTTCTAATTAAATCCTCATGCAACTGCCTAGGCTTTTCACAAATGATCGCTTGAGAGATGCTATCTTCTGCTAACTGTTTTTCATTTATCCACACCAATAACAGTCTCTTAACATTTTCTAACACTTGCAATCACTGTTTTGTAATCACAGTTGCACCTTTTGCAAGAACAGCTTCCTTGATTGCCATTTTCCTGCTCACTATAGTAGAGATGGTTGATTGGGATTTACTATACAACTTGGCCAGGTCTGACACATGCACTCCACTTTCATACTTTGCAATTATCTCTTTCTTCATTTCAATAGTCATTAGCACCCTTGGTCTCGATGGGTTGGCACTAGAAGCTTTCTTGGGGCCAATGGTGACTTATTTTGCAGAAACAAGCAAAAAGTGATAATATGGATAATATGGAATGTACCGAATGTATCCTTAGATGAGCGCACACTGACTGGCTTGTAAACACTGGCACACACAGGGCAGTTCAGGCTACACTTCTCGTACGAATCGTATCGCATACCGGGTTTTGTAACGGGAACCGAGGCAAATCTTTTGCGATATAATGCTTCAGATACCGGATTTATCGGATACCGATGACTTCACGATCCGGGGGTCCACTGTATATACATGTCAAACATGATACCTCGTGAGACATATATATATGACCAAAACAGTCAAAGGGTTAAATATCGTATAAAACGTTAATATAGACATTTTGCTTAATCCATTTAAATACACCCCTCAGTAGAATAAATTAACATAAACATGAGATGTGGTAGCCAAGTGACTTGTAGGATATGTGGTAGCCAGGCAACTTGTAGTCCAACATCAGAGAAAATGTGTACACTATAATATTACTGGGGGTAACTAGAAAATTATTCCTTTCGTATGCCTTCACTCTGGGCGTCATTTCTTCTAAAAATGGTGTTACACGAGAATGGGAGTGTTTTTATTTATTCTACTGTATCAACGTGGAGACAACTTGTACACAATGTAAAGTGACCAAAACCAGACGCATTCGTCTGGATTGTTTACATTATGTGCGGGTGGGGTGGGGTGGTGAGGACTGCCCTTCCTGGCTACCCATACTTCCTAACCTGACTTCATACAAATAAGACTCACCTCTCACCCTACATTAAGACTACAAATATTTTAAGGTAATTAATGAGTGTACTATACATGTATTTTATTGCTCTAGGGAGCTTAATGTCGTAGTAGGTATAAGTGCCAGTGGCCAGGCATGATGCCATACCTCCCACGTGACTTTCTACAAATAAATACTTTTCACCTCTCACCCTACATTACGACCATTAAGACTACAAATATTTTAAGGTAAGTAATGCGTGTACTGTACATGCATTTTATCGCTCTAGGGAGCTTTAAGCATCGTAGTATGTGTGGGTGGGGTGGCCTGGAGGGCTACCACACCTGACTTCTTAGAGTAAATACTACTCATCTTTTGCCCTACATTAAGACTACAAATATTTTGAAGTAAATAATGAGTGTACTGTGTGAGTATTTTACTTTTTAATGCCAAGTTCTATTGCTAACTTAATATATGTTAGTGTAAACTTGTTATCTGGCATTGATATGTATTTATAAATGGAAAAAATGGAGTTCTGCTTTCTGGCGAAGTCTGCTTTTCGACAGTAGCCTGAAACCTAATCTGCCGAATAAGTGGGGCCCTACTGTACTGATACTGTACTGTACTGATACTCTGATAATTTTATGTGTACCTGTACTTAAATAAACTTACACACTGTGATGGCGTGCAGTACTGTATTATGATTAGCAATATGTACTAGCCAACAATTTTAAATTAGCATCTGTGTTAAAAATAACCATGCGACATATAAACTAAATAATGTAGATCTTAATACTGCTGATTGCGAAAAGGATTTAGGAGTTCTGGTTAGCAGTAATCTAAAACCAAGACAACAGTGCATTAGTGTTCGCAACAAAGCTAACAGAATTCTTGGCTTCATATCTAGAAGTATAAATAATAGAAGTCCTCAGGTTGTTCTTCAACTCTATATATCCTTGGTTAGGCCTCATTTAGACTATGCTCCTCAGTTCTGGTCACCGTATTACAGAATGGATATAAATGCTCTGGAAAACGTACAGAGGAGGACGACAATGATGATCCCATGTATCAGAAATCTTCCCTATGAGGATAGACTGAGGGCCCTGAATCTATACTCTCTCGAAAGGCATAGAATGAGGGGGGGATACGATCGAGGTGTATAAATGGAAAACAGAAATAAATAAAGGGGATGTAAATAGCGTGCTGAAAATTTCCACCCAAGACAGGACTCGCAGCAATGGTTTCAAGTTGGAAAAATTCAGATTCAGGAAGAATATAGGAAAGCACTGGTTTGGTAATAGAGTTGTGGATGAGTGGAACAAACTCCCGAGTACAGTTATTGAGGCTAAAACATTGTGTAGTTTTAAAAATGGGTTAGATAAATACATGAGTGGGTGTGAGTTGGACCTGACTAGCTTGTGCTGCTGGGTCTGGTGCCATGCTCCTTCCTTGAGCTGATGTGACCAGACTGGGTGGGTCATCGGGTTAATCGCCAAAGGGGGGGGAGGGTTCCTGCTCTGCCTGGGTCAGTAGGCCTGTTGCAGTGTTCCTTCTTTCTTATGTTATGTTAATAAAATATTTCCAGTTTTCCCTTTTCCTGCAAAAAAATGTGGTTTAAGGACAAATATTTGAGCCTTAATGTTGCAAACACTTACCACAAACATCACACACAGCTGTGTGTCCTTTTTTGCTATTGGTAGCACTTCCCGATCCTCTATCATCTGTTGCCTCTAAACTCTTGTTGTCATCTCTGACATCCAGCTTTTCATTTGTACTCTGTTGAACTTTTGGTTGACCTTTGATATCAATTTCACCATTAGCATGGCGCCTGAGAAAATTTTATTAGTTTTATCATTGTGCGTTAATAAGTACACTTAGAATAAAAGGGAATCAAAGCAGGAAATAAGAAATCTATCATTTCCAAAAACATTCATAATTGGGGGACCATGTACAGTAAACAAATATATTTATGCACAAATCTGCTTAACCCTTTACTGTCGCAACCCCAAATCCTGAGGTGTCTCCTGGGGTCAAAAAAAAAAAAAAAAAAAAAAAAAAAAAAAAAAAAAAAAAATTATGAAATGATAAGAGAATCTTTTCCCAATGGTAATGACACCAAAAAAATGAAATTTGATGGAAAACTTATGGAATTACACTCTTGCAATGTTAATGACCTCAGCAATATTTACGAATCGGCGATTTTGCCCACTTTGAGCTCTATTTTCAGCTAATTCCAATTTTCCAGTCGACCAAACTCATAGCTATTTCTTTAGAAGTCCATTTGTTCTATCGACTGAGTACAAGAAACTGCCCATTTACCAATTTCAACTACCCAATAATGTGGTCAGAAATATGCAATTTGGCCAATTTCACGAAAATTAAAAAATATGACAATTTCAAAATAAGGTCCAGAATGAACAATGCAGACATTCCTGGCTCTAGAATAACATTTTCTTTGTTCATCAGTCACGTCTCCAGGCCCCTCTGATATTACTCTTGCTTTCTACTTTTAATTTTTATTCAAACAAAAAATAGAAGATTTACTGTTATGTAGACTACTGCAATACTGTAATAATTGTACAAATAATGTCAACCCATTCATGACTGCATATTAGAATGGCTAGTTGGACATTTATTGGACAATGACATCATTCGTTTACTTTTGAACATCGGCAAAAATCAAACATTTCCCTTACTTTGAGCTCCATTTCAAGGTTCTTTTCATAGTAAAACCAATTAAAATCACCTATTTCTATAATATATTTTCCATCCTATCAAATGAGACTAAGAAAATGAGAATATAACCATCAATACTATACGAAAATACACCACAAATTCTGCATTTTAATCTAAAAACATGGTCGGAGTTTTTTTTATCTTTATGCACTGCGTGCTGCAGGATTTTTTTTATATGGTGCACACTGACCACACAGACCCATTCTCTCACGTGTGGGCCTACCAGTTTTCTCCTGCTTGATTTGAAGCCGCTAGAATTTTTGAGTATATATGTCAAACACGGTGGCTCATAAGACGTATATAGTGGACCCCTGGTTCGCGATGCTATTGGTATCCAATAAATCCGGTAACCGATGCATTATATCGCAGAAAATTTGCCTCGGTTCCAGTTACAAAACCCGGTATGCAATGCGGTTCGTACGAGACGTGTCCACATGTGGCCTGAACTGCCCCGTGTGTGCCAGTGTTTACAAGCCAGCCAGTGTGCACGCATCTAAGGATACATTCGGTACATTCCATATTATCCATATTATCACTGTTTTTGGTGCTTGTTTCTGCAAAATAAGTCACCATGGGCCCCAAGAAAGCTCCTAGTGCCAACCCTTCGAGACCAAGGGTGCTAATGACTGTTGAAATGAAGAAAGAGATCATTGCAAAGTACGAAAGTGGAGTGAGTGTGTCGGAGCTGGTCAGGTTGTCTAGTAAACCCCAATCAACCATCTCTACTATAGTGAGCAGGAAAACGGCAATCAAGAAAGCTGTTGTTGCAAAAGGTGCAACTGTGATTACGAAACAGCGACTGCAAGTGCTAGAAAATGTTGAGAGACTGTTATTGGTGTGGATAAATGAAAAACAGATAGCAGGAGATAGCATCTCTCAAGCAATCATTTGTGAAAAGGCTAGGCAGTTGCATGACGGCTTGGTAAAAAAATTGCCTTAAACTAGTGGTGATGTGAGTGAATTTAAGGCCAGCAAAGGTTAGTGAAAGATTTAAGAATCGTAGTGGCATACATAGTGTGATTAGGCATGGTGAGGCTGCCAGTTCAGACCAAAAAGCAGCTGAAAAATATGTGCATGAATTCAAGGAGTACATAGAGGCTGAAGGATTGAAACCTGAACAAGTGTTTAATTGTGACGAAACAGGCCTGTTTTGGAAGAAATTGCCAAGCAGGGCCTACATTACTCAGGAGGAAAAGGCACTCCCAGGACATAAGCCTATGAAAGACAAGCTTACTCTTCTGATGTGTGCCAATACTAGTGGTGATTGCAAAGTGAAGCCTTTATTGGTGTATCACTCAGAAACTCCCAGAGCATTCAGGCAAAAGAATATCCTCAAGGCTAATTTGTGTGTGCTGTGGAGGGCAAACAGTAAGGCATGGGTCACTAGGGACTTTTTCTATGACTGGTTACACCATGCATTTGCCCCCAATGTGAAAATTACCTAATTGAAAAGAAATTAAGACCTTAAGTGCCTCCTGGTATTAGACAATGCCCCTGGTCATCCTACAGACTTGGCAGAGCGACTTTCTGGGGACATGAGCTTCATTAAGGTCAAGTTTTTTCCTCCTAATACCACTCCTCTCCTGCAGCCCATGGACCAGCAGGTCATTTCCAACTTCAAGAAACTGTACACAAAAGCTATGTTTGAAAGGTGCTTTGAAGTGACCACAGACACTCTATTGACACTAAAGGAGTTTTGGAAGGATCACTTTAATATCCTCAATTGTGTAAACCTTATAGGTAAGGCTTGGGAGGAAGTGACTAAGAGGACCTTGAACTCTCCCTGGAAAAAACTGTGACCAGAATGTGTAGACAAAAGGGATATCGAAGGGTTTGAGGCTAACCCTGAGAAGCCTATGCCAGTTGAGGAATCCATTGTGGCATTGGGGAAGTCCTTGGGGTTGGAGGTTAGTGGGGAGGATGTGGAAGAGTTGATGGAGGAGGACAATGACGAACTAACCACTGATGAGCTGCTAGATCATCTTCAACAGCAAGAGAAAAGACCTGAGGAAACTGCTCCGGAGGAGGGGATAGAGAAATTGAAGATGATGTCTACTTCAAAGATTAAGGAAATGTGTGCAATGTGGCTTAATGTGCAAAGCTTTTTTGATGAGAATCGCCCTCAGACAGCTACTGCAAGCCGTGTTGGCAACTTGTACAATGACACTGTTGTGAACCACTTTAGGAAAGTCATAAAGGAACGAGAGGTACAGGCCTCTATGGACAGGTATGTTGTGCGACACAAGTCCAGTGACTCTCAACCTGGTCCTAGTGGCATTAAAAGAAGTGAAGTAACCCCGGAAAAGGACTTGCTACCTCAAGTCCTAATGGAGGGAGATTCCCCTTCTAAATGCTAACACCATGCACTCTCTCCCCTCCTCCCATCCCATCAATCATCACCAGATCTTTATTAAAGGTAAGTGTCAATTATTCTATTGTTATTGTATTTATTCTATTGCATTAAACTTAATATTTCATGTGGTAAAAGTTTTTTTTTTTCATACTTTTGGGTGTCTTGCACGGATTAATTTGATTTCCATTATTTCTTATGGGGAATATTGATTCGCTTTCCGATAATTTTGGTTTATGATGAGCTCTCAGGAACGGATTAATATCGCGAACCGGGGGTCCACTGTATATACACGACCAAAACAGTCAAAGGGTTAAATACTGAGCAAAAATATTTGGCTTAAGCTTTTGAGGGTCAACAGGCCCTCTCCCAAACTTATTCTCAGGGTCGAAAAACTTTCAAACAAAAAAAAAAAAAAAAATTCTTATGAAATCATAGGGCATATTTTTGTGAGTGTTATAGGCCAAAATTTTTTTTTTTGCGATCAATACTTGCTGAGATATGAAGGCGTGAAGTTGACAAAGTGAGCCACTTACAGCAACATTACCGACTGCCGGTCACATGGTAATAGTTTATTTTTCTACTTTTTTCTTTTATTTTTTAACATTTTATGTTTTCAAGTAACTTCTATGGCCTGTGAAACCAGTATAAGCCATATTTTGGATATATACACTCGTATACTACACAATAACTGTACAAACATTGACAGGTGAACATTTTCACCTATTTTAGTCACATACTACATGTCCGCCATCACAAATCCGGCAATCAGTTATTCGGTTCCTTCAGTTATTCGGCACTAATTTTGGCTAGCATAATTTCAAATTTCCAGGGTCGCCACACCAACCTGCTGGTACTGTTTGGTGGCGCTACTTGCTACATTTTCACCTATTTTAGTCACATACTACAGGTCCGCCATCACAAATCCAGCAATCAGTTATTCGGTTCCTTCAGTTATTCGGCACTAATTTTGGCGAGCATAATTTCAAATTTCCAGGGTCGCCACACCAATCTGCTGGTACTGTTTGGTGGCGCTACTTGCTGCATAAGTCATTCCAATTTCTTTTTCTCCATTTATTGTTTTAACCTTTGTTTTAAGCTTTGGCATGCTGCTCTTACCTGTATTTTTTGTACCTCTGTTTGTATGCTTAAACCTGCTTACTTTTAGCCCTAGCCATGGTTCCAATGAATAAAAGAAATGCTTCTCATTATGTAAAGCACCTACACAGTACATTATCCATTAAAGATAAGGTGGCTTTGAAGCCACTGTCTGTTGCCATGAGCTCAGTCTCATGAAGCAGAATAATATGCTTATTATTATGCTAATATCAACACTACAGCTTATTTGCCTATCACAATTGATCTAATATGACAAAACAAACAATATAAATAACATAAAACATGTTAAATACTCCAGAATGAATAATATTTGGCATAACACCGAGCAGTTCGACAGAGTTATGAAGAGGATATGGTAAACAAATACCATTCTCCTATCCTTGTCTTGGTGGCTTATATTAGAGAAAACGGAGTATAGCACAGGGCTAACTATGATATACACTCGTACTCCACCATAAACATGAAACAAAAAAGTTATTTTCTCTCTATAGATTATCACACATAGCAGCATATGTGTAGAGAACCTAGGATAACCCAAAAAAAGTCAATGTGGCTTATTTTTAGTACCTGGCTTGGGTTAGCCATATATGATTTTTGGTAAATATTCGATTCCCAGCCAGGGTAGAAACATTAGGCGTGTTTCTTTACACCTGTTGTCTATGTTTACCCATCAGTAAATGGGTACCTGGGTGTTAGTCGACTAGTGTGGGTGTTATCCTGGGACACTGACCTAATTTTCTTGAAATACTCAGCATAAAAAGTGCCTTTCTATACAGTAGTATGTCACTGATGTCAGCTCAGATACCCCACCAAATGACTACCTCACTGGCAACTACCCGAACACACTGTTCCTAGCTCCGACTAACCCATACGAAGTCTCCCTTATTATCAACACACTAAAAAACAAGGCAGGAGATTTAAATACCTTACCACCCTTTATATACAAAAAAGTGTCACAAGTACTATCACCAATCATTGCAACACTCTTTATCAAATCCATTGAATCCTCCACCTTCCCTACAGCTCTCAAAATAGCAAGGGTCACCCCGATCCATAAAGGAGGAGACCAAACAGAGTTGAATAACTATAGGCCAATATCCAATTTACACCCTCTCTCAAAAATCTTCGAAAAATTAATTCATAAACGAATCTACTCCTACCTCATCTCCCAAAACATTCTCAACCCCTGCCAATTTGGATTCAGGCCTAATAAAAATACTAATGATGCTATTATACACATGCTAGAACATATATACACTGCAATAGAAAAAAAAGAAGTCCCACTGGGGATCTTCATTGACTTACGTAAAGCTTTTGATACAGTTGACCGTGACTTGTTCCACGTAAAATTGTCACACTATGGTATTAGAGGGCACTCCCTCAACTAACTCAAGTCATACCTCAGCAACAGAAGCCAATATGTGTATGCAAATGGGGCAAGCTCTTCCGCTCAACCAATTACAGTTGGTGTCCCACAGGGAAGTGTCCTTGGCCCTCTTCTCTTTCTCCTATACATAAATGACCTACCAAATGCTTCGCAATTACTCAAACCCACACTTTTTGCAGATGACACTACATACGTCTTCTCTCACCCGAGCCCAGTCACGCTAGCCAATACTGTAAACACCGAATTACAGAAAATATCTACCTGGATGAGGACTAACAAACTTACACTAAACATTGACAAAACCTACTTCATTCAGTTTGGTAACAGAGCTACAGATGTACCTCTTAACATAACGATAAACAGATCACCTATCACAAAGCTAACAGAGGGAAAATTCTTAGGAATCCACCTTGATAATAGACTCAAATTTCATACACATATACAACAAATTTCTAAGAAAATTTCCAAGACTGTAGGCATACTATCGAAGATACGGTACTATGTTCCACAGTCAGCCCTCCTGGCCCTTTATCACTCTCTTATTTACCCCTATCTCACCTATGGAATTTGTGCATGGGCTCAACAACAATTAACCATCTCAGACTACTAATTACCCAACAAAAGGCTGCAGTTAGAATAACAAATTCTCACTACAGGCAGCACACTCCACCAATATTCAAAACACTCAACTTACTCACCATACAAAACATCCATACTTATTACTGCACCTATTACATACATAGAACACTTAACTCTGGTATTAACCCTCCCCTCAAACATCTCCTTGCCAACCTCAACAGAACACATGACCATAACACAAGGCACAGATCACTCTTTGATGTTCCTCGTGTCCATCTCACGCTATGCAAAAACTCAATGCACATAAAAGGCCCTAAAATCTGGAATTCATTACCTGTAAATATAAAAGAAACACTACCTGTTTATAAATTCAAGTCTCTTCTCAAAGATCACTTACTCACTCAAAACCAAATAAATACTGAATAACTGAACCTTATAAATTGTATATCCTATATGTTACTCACAATTATATCACATAAATGTTAAACCTAGGACCCAATCTAACTTTGTTATTTTTTAAATACACTACCTAACAGAATACTCCATTCGACTGAATGTACAGCAATGCATGCAACCATATGACCTGTCTTTGTAATACTCATTTGTGCTTTATAGTTATCTGTTTACAATAATGTTTTATCACTGATTTCATCATTGCTTAGTTAATCTTAAGTTAATTTTAAGCCAGCCTGTAATGCTATGCATATAAGTGGCTTTGGCATGCTGCTCTTACCTGTAGTAAATAAAGATATTACTATTATTATTTTCTCAGGTGTTTTTGGGTTATTTTATTCAAACTTGGGCAATGTATGATGGAAAGATACTTCTTTACGTACACCAAAAATGAAAGAAATCGGACCATAAATAGCAGAGCTCACTTCTCAGCCATTAGCGGCCACTTAGCGGTATATTTTTGTATGGTTGTTATGGTTATATTCTCATTTTTTCAGTCTCATTTGATAGAATGAAAGATATATTACAGAAATAGATATGATTTTGATTGCTTTCATGACGAAAAGTACCTTGAAATTGCGCTCACAGTAGCGAAAATGTTCTATTCTTTAGCGAAGCTCAAGAGTAAACAAATGACATCACCGTCCAATACCTGTCCGCCTGCCAGTCTAAATTCCAGTACAGAGTCAAGAATGGATTGACATTATTTATACAATTATTACAATAATGCAGCAGTCTGCATAACAGTAAATCTTCTATTTTTTTTGGTGAATAAAAATTCCAAATGGTAAGCAAGAGGGGCCTGTAGCCATGACTAATGAACAGAGAAAATGTTATTTTAGTGCCAGAAATGTCTGCATTGTTTATTCTGGGTCCTATTTTGAAATTGGCATCTGTTGAAATTTGTGTGAAATCAGCCAAATTGCCAATTTCTGACCACTTTATTGGGTAGTTGAAATAAGTGAATGGGCGGTTTCTTGTACTCAGTTGACAGACTAGAAGTAAATAAGTTTATTCAGGTATACACAAATACAGTTACATAGATTATCATACATAGCAGTGTATTTATAGAGAACCTGGGATAACCCAAAAAAGTCAGACAAAGTGACTTATTTTCAGTACCTGGCTTGGGTTTGCCATATATGATTTTTGGTAAATATTTTTTTTTCTCGGTTGTTTGTTGGGCTATCTCATTGAAACTTGGGCAATGCATGATGGAAAGATCCTTCTTAACGTGCAACAAAAATAAAAAAGACGGACGATAAATAAGGGAGTTCACTTCTCAGCCATTAGCCGCCTCTTTGCAGTATATTTTCATATGGTTTTTATGGTTGTATTCTCATTTTTTGGACTCATTTGATAGAATGGAAGATATGTTATAGAAATAGACATGATTTTGATTGCTTTCATGACGAAAAGTACCTTGAAATTGAGCTCAAAGTAGCGGAAATGTTCAATTTTTGCCGATGTTCATTGAACTGTGTAAATCAAGTTGGTTAATTTTATTAAGTGTATTCTAACCTAACCACTCTGTAATTCGGCAAACTCAGTAATCCGGCACACTACATGTCCCAATGATGCCGGATTTGTGATGGAGGACCTGTATTGTCTAAAAATATATACATAGTATTTATAGGTCCCAGCAATGTTTTGGTGGGGACGGAAACGTGGGTTTGTGTAAACAACATGGCTAGCTGGCTGGCCGGCTGGCTGGCTGGCCAGCTCTGTCTCACAGGTGCATATAAATACAATTATACATAGTGTAAATTACCTAGGATACATGGGAGAATATAATAATAATAAACAATTGAAGCATGGTGTAAGAGGTGTCACTCATCTTATCACTCCACTAATGACAGTGGACGTGTCAGCGGATGGGTCTATGAAAGATGAGGTGAATCATAGAATTGATGAGGGGAAAAGAGTGAGTGGTGCACTTAGGAGTCTGTGGAGACAAAGAACTTTGTCCTTGGAGGCAAAGAGGGGAATGTATGAGAGTATAGTTTTACCAACGCTCTTATATGGGTGTGAAGCATGGGTGATGAATGTTGCAGCGAGGAGAAGGCTGGAGGCAGTGGAGATGTCATGTCTGAGGGCAATGTGTGGTGTGAATATAATGCAGAGAATTCGTAGTTTGGAAGTTAGGAGGAGGTGCGGGATTACCAAAACTGTTGTCCAGAGGGCTGAGGAAGGGTTGTTGAGGTGGTTCGGACATGTAGAGAGAATGGAGCGAAACAGAATGACTTCAAGAGTGTATCAGTCTGTAGTGGAAGGAAGGCGGGGTAGGGGTCGGCCTAGGAAAGGTTGGAGAGAGGGGGTAAAGGAGGTTTTGTGTGCGAGGGGCTTGGACTTCCAGCAGGCATGCGTGAGCGTGTTTGATAGGAGTGAATGGAGACAAATGATTTTTAATACTTGACGTGCTGTTGGAGTGTGAGCAAAGTAACATTTATGAAGGGGTTCAGGGAAACCGGCAGGCCGGACTTGAGTCCTGGAGATGGGAAGTACAGTGCCTGCACTCTGAAGGAGGGGTGTTAATGTTGCAGTTTAAAAACTGTAGTGTAAAGCACCCTTCTGGCAAGACAGTGATGGAGTGAATGATGGTGAAAGTTTTTCTTTTTCGGGCCACCCTGCCTTGGTGGGAATCGGCCAGTGTGATAATAATAAAAAAATAATAATGACAATGGTGACATTTGATGAGGGTACACTGCCTTCGCTTTATTTGTTTTCACTTTACACAAACATGTCTGTCTGTCTGTCTCTGTTTGCCTCTCTTTCTGTCTCTGTCTCAGAGAGAGCCACTAGTGAACCAACACATATTACACAAGACGCAGTGTGTCACATCCGAGTCCTGATACTATTATTTGCCAGTTTGGATTTTTTGGATTATCCTAGGTAATTTACACTATGTATAATTGTATTTATGTGTACCTGTGAGACAGACAGACATCTAGCCAGCAAGCCAGCCAGCCAATGTTGTTTACACATATTCACACTGCCTTCCCCATCTTCAGTGACACTTCAGTCTGTGTTAGAACTATCACTTGGGAAGAGAAGTGTCTCAATTCGAGGGAGAGTGAGGTCTTCCTTACCGCTTGGCTTGGTGACAAAGGCGCACTGAATTACCACTCCCACAACGCAATGCAGGAGCCTAGATTTTTTCCTACTGCACACACTAACCACGCAGACCCATTCTATCACATGTAAGCCTAACAGCTTTCTCCCACTCGATCTGCAGGCGCTAGAATTTATGCGTACAAGCACATGACCGACCCAGGCTGCAATGACGTACTTGTACGTGCGACCCTCAAAGGGTTAAGATAACATTATATATCTCGTACTTAAACTACTCTTCTAGGTCAATTTTATGTAATAAAGCAATGATAGAAAACTTGAGATACTAAGAATATGATCAATCTCAATGAGCACATTTAACACAAAATGAAAATTCTTTATAGACCACTTTATATAGAATGCAATGGAAAATGATGTACAAAATATGCTGGTAGAGATTAGTGCAACAATTTAAAAAATTATTTAATCTACACTGTTCATTTAACCCCTAAACGGTCCAAACATATACACACAGTATGTATACGTTCTCTCGCCCAGTGCCCCAAATATTTTGAAAAATAAAAAAATGTTTTTTTCCATTGAAATACAGAGAAAAATTTTCTAAATGTAATAGGATTAAAATAAAAAACTTAGGGTCAGTACTTACTGAGATATGAGGCTGCAAAATTGGCACTTAATGCTCACCTGACGGCAACATCGAGTCCTACCGCTTGAGGAAGTGTTGCCGATAAACCATTTTTCTCATTTTTATATTATTTTATATATTTTTTATGTTCTGATAATTACAGTTTATTGTATTTCTTGGCATTTCATAACCAATCTTTGTTCTGACACTAATATTAGGTACTGAAAGTGTACTCAAATTGTCACAAACACATTGACAGGTGGACATTTACACCTGCCTTGGTCATTTACTATTGTTTAGGAATATACAGTAAGGCCCCGCTTTACGGCATTTCGCCTTACGGTTTTCTGCTAATACGGTGATGTCAAATTATGACCAAAATTTGCTATACGGCAAGCGGTCTTTCAAATACGGCGCGCCCCACCCGGTTTGTTTACATTTTCCGTGACCACATCTATTATGTCAGGAAACTTTCTAAAATTTCAAGTGTTTTAAAATTACTGCACATTTTATATGTACTCTGATAATTATACTTATGTGTACCTGTACCTAAATATACTTACACACTGTGCTGGTGTGCAAGTACACATTAAAATCGCTAAGTCTCTCTCTACTCATGACGCCAATACTACGTAATAATAATCACTCTTGGGCACACTAAATGTCTTATTTTACATCAATATAGGCATTTTTATTAATCCATCTATAATATTTTCCTCAAAATTATATATGAAACCCATTACAGAGCATATAAACATGATACATACACTCACAGAATAAAAATTGATGTAAATATGAGAATTGTTTACAAAGCAGCTGTGTAGGTAGTGTCGGAAGAATTACGTTTTCTCTAGTCAAACTGGGGGATAACTGTAGAAAAATATTCTTTTCGTATGTCTTTACTCTATATATAGCAATTTACGACCCTTGTGGGTTTAGTGCTTTTTATAATAAATAATAATATTATTATTATTATTAATATTAATATTAATAATAATATTATTATTATTATTATTATTATTATTATTATTAATATTAATAATATTATTATTATTATTATTATTATTATTATTATCTTCATTCACTCTAAAAATGGTGTGTTGCTGTTTGTTTATTCTGAACTAACTTGTACAACTTGTACACAATGTAAGAGTATTTGTATTGTGAGGTAATTATTATTATAATAATAAAACATTGAGGTAAATGTTTTACAAACTCTTACAAATGGACGTGAATGAACTAAAAGTAGACATGTATTAATACGCATTTATTTCGCCTGATCAAGTGATCGTCCACTACCTGTTCAGTATGTGTTCTTTCATTGTCTCTCGTTTACTCTTTCGTTAACTAGTTGGCTCTCATTGACGATGGCATCTAAGCTTAGCTGTAATAAAAAGAGAAGTCGTAAGCCTCTTGCTTTAAGTGCCAAGTTAGAGGATGATGGTGTACCATTCTGATTTTATTCAATAAACACCCTGCCACTCACCTCTCACACATTCATATTAATATTTTAAGGTAAGTAATAAGTGTACTCTGTGTGTATCTTACCTTTTATTGTGTTTTTAATGCCTATTTCTATTGCTAACTTAATATAAGTTAGTGTAAACTTGTTGTCTGGCATTTATTGCATATTTTGTGTGTGCTCTGATAATAATACTTGTGGAGCTGTGTGGTAGCCGGGTGGAGGGACAACATTACGTTTTCTCTGTTCAGCCATCAGAGAAAACGTGTATGAATCTGCGTTTGGCCCAGCCACTCCCTCACTCCGCTTTTGTTTACAATTTTTGGCATGAATTATTCATTACTTCTACCTACGTTTATGATGGCATCTAAAGGTAGTTGTTAGAAATGATTAAATTCAGTGAACAAGGCATGTTGATGTTAATAATATGGTTCTGGGCCACAGTGTAGGTAGCCGGTAGGTGTAGCCCAGGTGGGCTACACCTACCGGCTACATACACTGACTTCCTACAAATAAATACTACTCACATCTCTTCCTATATTAAGACTACACATATTTTAAGGTAAATAATGAGTGTACTGTATGTGTATTTTACCTCTCTGGGATGTTTTAAATATCATATATTAAGTATGAGACGGGGAGCCAGTGCTACCTACACCTGGGCTACCTGCACCTGACTTCCTACAAATAAGTACTACTCACCTCTCTCCCTACATTAAGATTACAAATACTTTAAGATAAGTAATGAATTTACTGTGAATGTATTTTACTGTGTGTTTTTAATACCTAGTTCTATTATTAATTTAATATAATTTAGTGTACACTTGTTGTCTGACATTTATATGCATTTATAAATGGGAAAAATGGCGTTCTGTTTTCCGGCAACAGCCTGGAACCTAACCCGCCGTATAAGTGGGGGCCCTGCTGTATACAAAGTATTTATAGGTCCCAGCAATGTTTTGGATACTACTACTACTACAGGAGGAGGAGGAGGAGGAGGATTGAGGAGGAGGAGGGAGGAGGAGGGAAGAGGAGGGAGGAGGAGGAGGAAGAGGAGGGAGGAGGAGGAGGAAGAGGAGGAGGAGGAGGGAGGAGGAGGAAGGAGAAGTTGGAAGGAGGAGGAGGAAGAGGAGGGAGGAGGAGGAGGGAGGAGGAGGAGGAGGAGGGAGGAGGAGGGAGGAGGAGGAGGAGGGAGGAGGAGGAGGAGGAGGGAGGAGGAGGGGAGAGGAGGAGGGGGGAGGAGGGAGGTGGAGGAGGGAGGAGGAGGAGGAAGAGGAGGGAGGAGGAGGAGGAAGAGGAGGGAGGAGGAAGAGGAGGGAGAAGGAGGGAGGAGGAGTAGGAGGAGGAGGGAGGAGGAGGGAGGAGGAGGAGGAGGAGGAGGGAGGAGGAGGGAGGAGGAGGGAGGAGGAGGAGGAGGAGGAAGGAGGAGGAGGAAGGAGGAGGAGGAAGGAGGAGGAGGAGGAGGAGGAAGGAGGAGGAGGAGGAGGAGGGAGGAGGAGGAGGGAGGAGGAGGAGGGAGGAGGAGGAGGAAGGAGGAGGAGGAGGGAGGAGAAGGAGGGAGGAGGAGGGAGGAGGAGGGAGGAGGAGGAGGGAGGAGGAGGAGCAGAAGGAGGAGGAGGGAAGAGGGAGGAGGAAGAGGAGGGAGGAGGAAGAGGAGGGAGGAGGAAGAGGAGGGAGGAGTAGGAAGAGGAGGAGGAGGAGGAAGAGGATGGAGGAGGAGGAAGAGGACGGAGGAGTAGGAAGAGGAGGAGGAGGAAGAGGAGGAAGGGGGAGAAGGAGGACGAGGAGGGAGGAGGAGGAGGGAGGAGGAGGAGGGAGGAGGAGGAGGGAGGAGGAGGAGGGAGGAGGAGGAGGGAGGAGGAGGAGGGAGGAGGGAGGAGGGAGGAGGAGGAGGGAGGAGGAGGAGAGGAGAGAGGAGGAAGAGAGAGAGGAGGAGGAGGAGGAGGAGGAGGAGGATGAGGGAGGAGGAGGATGAGGAGGGAGGAGGATGAGGAGGGAGGAGGATGAGGAGGGAGGAGGATGAGGAGGGAGGAGGATGAGGAGGGAGGAGGATGAGGAGGGAGGATGAGGAGGAGGATGAGGAGGAGGAGGAGGAGGAGGAGGAGGATGAGGATGATGATGATTGATGATGATGATTATTGATGATGATGATGTGTAATAATATGTTCCCTTGAAGCATTGAAAACATTTCACCCATGACAGTGACAAGATAAGGGGAGATAACATCTGATAAGAGCTGACATCTCATGAGCATAAACGAGGGTGGAGGGAGGGTGCAGCTGATAAGAAAAGATTAGATGACCATCCCCCTCGCTTTGTTTTTGCTGGTACACAAACATTTCTGTCTGTCTGCCAAGCTCCCTGTCTATCCGTCTAGCTCTCTGTCTCAGAGAGAGCCACAAGACTGTCATCATCACGTTTACTCACATCTTCAAGCAGAGTATAGCACTTTGTCTGGATTTTTTTGGGTTATCCTAGGTAATTTACACTATGTATACTTGTATTTATGTGTACCTGTGAGACAGATAGACAGAGAGAAAGAGAGAGACAGATTGAAAGAGATAGAACGAGGGAGAAAGATAATTAGAATGGAGGGGAAGCAGCATCTGACCCCATTGTTTTGACAGGCAGTAGGGGGAGTGAGTAATGAGACAATATGTCATTTTGACAGCTGCCGACTCCTGACTCAAAACAATTATAAGCCACACACAACCAGAAGGAAGAATTGAAGGCAGGAATGAAGGAAGGACGAGATCAAAGGAAGGAAAAAAGTAAGGAAGACGAAGGAATGTAGGAAGGAAGGTGACCTGTACCTAACTCAGTGGTGACCTGTACTTAACTCTGTGAAGAAGTGTCCTGTGTGCTCCCAAGATGCCCTCCATTGAGCAACTTTACCAGCAGCTTAAGGAAGAATTGAGGGTAGCGAAGATGGAGATACGGCGATTGACTGAGGAAAACAAGAGGATTCGTAGTAGTCCTCCTGTTTCGAGTCCTCAGGTCAAGAAGGGATTGTGGTCAGTGACTGGACAGCAGGGGACGAAGTTGATGATCAAGAAGACGAATGGAAAGCCAGAAACGATGAAGAAGAAAGAGACTGCTGTGGAAACTGTTGTGGAAACCTCCAACGCATTCTCGGTGCTACCCAATGAATGTGAGTCGACTACTGGGATTGTCACGATGAATGACAACAAGGAAGGTAAGAATATTGTTGTTGTTGGGGATAGCCAGGTTAGATACATGGATAGGGCATTCTGTTTGAAGGATAGGAGTAGGAGACAGAGGGTTTGCTTTCCTGGGGCTGGGATGGAGGATATTGTTAGCCGTCTAGATGACATCATGAGAGGTAATGGGAGCAATCCTATTATCTGTCTCAGTGCTGGAGGCAACGATGTTGGCAGACGTAGAAGTGAGGACCTGATTAGCAGGTATAGGTCAGCAATAGAGATAATTAGGAAGAAGGGTGGGAACTCTGTCATATGTGGTATTTTGCCAAGGAGAGGCGTTGGAAACGAATGGTTGTCCAGGGCAATTGGTGTCAATTGCTGGCTGGACAAATACTGTAAGGAAAATGTGGTAACATTCGTTGACAACTGGGACCTCTTCTATGGCAGAAATGTCATGTATGCCAGGGATGGGGTTCACTTATCTAGGTCTGGGGTGGGGGCACTGGCAACGGCAGTGGAGGGAGCTGTTAGGGCTTTAAACTAGGAATAGATAGTGGTATGGGTTTTGGCGAGAACACAGTGAAGTCCCAGTGTAGTAATACTATGAGTTCTAGGAGAACTAGTAATAGGCAAAATGAGGTGGATATTGGAAAGTCAGTGACACTAGGCGATAAGGACAATAATAGGTTTAGTGGAAAAACTGAAATGAGCAGGAAGGGTAAAGAAAAAGTAGGGTCATTAAATGTACATTATGCTAATACCCGTAGTGCTAGGAATAAGATGGACGAGTTGAGATTAGTTGCTAGTGCAGGTAACATTGATGTATTTGCAATCACTGAGACGTGGTTTAATTCAAAAAGTCGAGACATGCCTGCAGAATGTCACATTCAGGGTTTTAAATTGTTCCAAGTAGACAGAAGTATCGGGAAGGGGGGTGGGGTGGCACTGTATGTCCGAGATCACTTGAACTGTTGCATTAAAACGGGTATTAAGTCTGAAGTAACACATACAGAGTCTGTTTGGATAGAATTTTCAGAGGGACATAAAAAATTTATTTTAGGTGTAATATACCGTCCCCCAAACTTAGATAGGGACCAAGGGAGACTACTATGGGAGGAAATTGTTAAGGCCACTAGGCACGATAACGTAGTAATTCTAGGAGACTTTAACTTTAGTCATATTGATTGGAATTTCTTGACTGGGAATTTAGAATCAAACGACTTCTTAGAAATAGTTCAGGATTGTTTTTTGAAGCAGTTTGTCACAGAGCCTACAAGGGGAAATAACCTGCTTGACTTGGTTTTGGCAAACAAGGAAACCCTCGTAAATAATTTAGAAATTACAGAGGAACTCGGCACAAGCGATCACAAATCAATTACCTTTAGCATTGAATGGAAGTATGATAGTAGGGATAATTCAGTACTGGTCCCAGATTTTCGCTTAGCAGATTACAATGGGCTTAGAGAACACTTATCATCTGTAGACTGGAGTAACGAAGAGAGCTATCAGTATGACAGCTTTCTTAACACAATACATGCTGCCCAAAGGACATTTATCCCATATAAGGAAATTAGATCGAATAGAAATGACCCCAAATGGATTAATAATAGGCTCAAATATCTTTTAGGTCAGAAGAAAGGAATTTATAGGCGTATCAAAAGAGGTGAGGGTCATCTTATGAACCAGTATATTGACATTAAGAGGGACGTTAAAAAGGGGATAAGAAAAGCTAAACGGGACTATGAAATTAAAGTTGCTAGGGATTCAAAAACTAACCCAAAAAGTTTTTTCCAGGTTTATAGAACAAAAGTTAGAGATAAGATAGGTCCCCTTAAAAATAACTCTGGGCATCTCACTGACAAGGAGAATGAAATGTGCTCTATTCTTAATAATTATTTTCTCTCGGTTTTCACTCAGGAAGACACTGACAATATCCCAGTAATTAATTTTTATAGTGGGCTTGAAGATGATAAATTATGCAATATCACAGTCACCAGCGAAATGGTTATCAAACAGATAGACCGATTAAAGCAAAATAAATCCCCGGGCCCTGATGAACTTTTTTCAAGGGTTCTTAAAGAGTGTAAAATGGAACTCTGTGAACCTTTAACTAATATCTTTAATTTATCTCTTCAAACAGGTGTAGTGCCTGATATGTGGAAGATGGCTAATGTAATTCCTATTTTTAAAGCAGGGGACAAGTCGTTACCGTCAAATTACCGCCCAATAAGCCTAACCTCAATTGTAGGTAAATTACTAGAGTCAATTATAGCTGATAATATAAGAAGCCATCTCGATAGGCATAATTTGATTAATGATACTCAACATGGTTTCACCAGGGGCCGTTCCTGCCTAACTAATTTATTAACCTTCTTCAGCAAAGTTTTTGAGGCCGTTGATCAGGATAAAGAATTCGATATTGTTTATTTAGATTTTAGTAAGGCTTTTGATAGAGTACCACATCAGAGACTGTTGAAGAAAGTGGCTGCCCATGGCATTGGGGGAAAAATGCTGTCATGGATCGAGTCATGGCTCACTAATAGGAAGCAGAGAGTGTGCATAAATGGGGTTAAATCTGAGTGGGGATCTGTAACAAGTGGCGTTCCGCAGGGATCAGTTTTAGGCCCATTGTTGTTTATAATATATATAAACGACCTTGACGAGGGAATTACTAGTGACATAAGCAAATTTGCTGATGACACGAAGATAGGTAGGATAATCGATTCAGACGTTGATGTCTCACAACTTCAGGAGGATTTAGACAAACTCAATTCGTGGTCAGAAAAGTGGCAGATGCAGTTCAATGTAGATAAATGTAAAGTTCTAAAGCTCGGAAATGTTCATAACCCTAGCACCTACCAGCTTAATAATGTTGAACTTAGCAGTATAGAATGCGAAAAGGATTTGGGGGTTATGGTAAGCAGCAACCTTAAACCAAGACAGCAATGCCTAAGCGTACGTAATAAGGCAAATAGATTATTGGGATTTATATCAAGAAGTGTAAGCAACAGAAGTCCAGAGGTTATACTGCAGCTTTATACATCATTAGTAAGGCCTCACCTAGATTATGCAGCTCAGTTCTGGTCTCCATATTACAGAATGGACATAAATTCGTTAGAAAACATTCAGCGTAGAATGACTAAATTAATACATAGCATTAGAAATCTTCCTTATGAAGAAAGATTGAAGACCCTTAAATTACATTCACTTGTTAGACGAAGAATGAGGGGAGACATGATCGAAGTGTATAAGTGGAAGATGGGTATAAATAAAGGGGATATAAATAAGGTCTTGAGGATATCTCTCCAAGAGAGAACCCGCAGTAATGGATTTAAATTAGATAAGTTTAGATTTAGAAAGGACATAGGAAAGTATTGGTTTGGAAATAGGGTAGTTGATGAGTGGAACAGTCTACCTAGTTGGGTTATTGAGGCTAGGACATTGGGTAGTTTCAAATTTAGGTTGGATAAATATATGAGTGAGAGGGGTTGGATTTGAGTGGGACTTGCAAATGAGTGGATGGAGTTATCAGACCTTATTTCTTGGGAGGCATTGAAAATTGGGTTGGGCAAATGTTTTGTTAGTGGGATGAATTGTAAAGGACCTGCCTAGTATGGGCCAACAGGCCTGCTGCAGGGTTCCTCCTTTATGTTCTTATGATAAAAAAAAACTTCCACAAAAATGCACACACACTGGTTTTATGTGTGAGGAGTGTAAAACACCATTGTGTATGACACCATGTTTCAAAGAGTTACACAAGCTGTATATTGGTATATATATTATAGAACAATAGTAATAAAAAAATTTTGTATTGTTTGTTTTTGTAAACAATATATTGATAATTATGTGTGCTTATTGTGTTGTATACAACGAGTGTATATATGTACATTGCACCTTACTTTAGTCTCACAGGCCACATAAGTTATGTGAAAAAATAAAATAGTGAAAAAAAAAAAAACCTTCAAATACAAGTAAACCAAAGTTTACCGGGCGAGTGGCAGTCGCCGCTGTTGCCATATGCAGCTCATTTTCTGCAAACTTCATGCCTCTATATCTGGGTAAGTACTGATGGGAAATTTTTTTTTTTTTACTAAAACAATCAGAAAAATAATCTTAACATTTTCATAAGAAATTTTTTTTTTTTTTTCGAATATTTTGCGACACCAGTAGACACTTCAGGATTGGGCCTTTCGACAGTCAAAGAGTTAAGGATCAAGGGTACCAACCCTCCAAGGGTTAAGGTAAATAATGAGGGTACTGTATGTGTACAGTAGGGCCCCGCTTTACGGTGTTTCACCTGACGGCATTCCGCGATTGCGGCAATGTCAAATTATGACCAAAATTTACTATACGGCAAGCAGTCTTTCAAATATGGCGCGCCTCACCCAGTTTGTTTACGTTCTCCATGACCACATCTATTATGTCTGGAAACTTTCCAAAATTTCAAGTGTTTTATAGTTATTGTGTATTTTATATGTACTCTGATAATTATACTTATGTGTACCTGTACCTAAATATACTTACACACCGTGCTGGGGTGCAGGTACACATTAAAATCGCTAAGTCTCTCTCTACTCATGATGCCAATAGTACGTAATAATCATCACTCTTGGGCACGTTAAATATCTTATATTACATTAATGTAGACATTTTCATTAATCCATCTATGATATTTTCCTCAAAATTATATAAGAATTCTGACTCTCCTCTTCACAACTTACAGTTCTAAGACTGATGGAAGTGGATCTGTACCATTTGGCACCATTGTACCATATGGTACAATGGTGCCATGTCATACAATGGTATCATATAGTACATTGTACCATATGGTACATTATACCATATGGTACATTATACTATATGGTACAGGGACCCTAATGGAAATAAGTCTATCTGACTTTTTTGGGTTATCCTAGGTTCTCCAAACATATGCTATGTATGATAATCTATGTAACTTTATTTGTGTATACCTAAATAAACTTGCTTACGATGCCACATGCTCCTGAGTAAATGTATTCAGGTGTACACAAATACAGTTACATAGATTATCATACATAACAGCATATGTATAAAATCCTAGGATAACCCAGAAAAGTCATGGTGACTTATTTCCATAGGGATCACTGTATCTGTACCATATGGTGTCTTGTACTGTATGGTACCCTGTACCATATGGTACCCTGTAACATATGGTACCATGTATCATATGGTCAGTAGGAGTTGGTGCCACGAGGCACCAGCCAAGACTGAGTGGCAACGCTAGTGACCCGGCAGTTTCCAAGACAAAGCACTTTGTCATCCACCTCAAGGAACATGTCGAGTGGCTGTACATTTGTAAATATATAATAGAACATTACTAATATACAACATTTTTGCATATTTTTGTTGTAAACAATTCTTGTAAATGAAATAATGATGAAAATATTAGTGTGTTTATTGCGATGAATACAACAGTACCATATGGTACCATTGCACCAGATGGTACCATAAGGTACCATTGCACCCTATGGTACCATTGTATTCAACACAACACCCACGCTAATATTTTCATCATTTTGTTTACAATAAACTTGTAAACAAGTTTTGTAAGCAATATAATGATAAACAAATTAGTGCAGTTATTGTGTTGAATACAATGAGTGTACACTTATACAATATACATTATATTGGTCTCAGGCCACAAAAGTTACTGGAAAAAAAAATATTAGGAAAGAAAAGAAAAAAGTAACAAAAACCTAAAATAAAATAATGCGACTTTACAGAAGTCGCTGATGTTGCCACCACCAGGTCACTGAGAGTCAACTTCACGCCTCTATATCTCGGTAATTACTGATCAAAAATTTTTTTGTTTGTTTTATTACCTACAGAAAATTATCATCTTTAATTCTGGAAGAAAAAATCTTTTTTTTTTTTTTTTTTTCAAAAATTCTTGAACTATGGTGCACCCTTTGAGATTTGGCCTCTGGACCCTGAAAGGGTTAATGCCTTGTTCTATTACTAACTTAATATAATTTAGTGTAAACTTGTTGTCTGGCATTTATATGCATTTATAAATGGAAAAAATGGCGTTCTGCTTTCCGGCGATGTCTGCTTTCCGGCGACAGCCTGGAACCTAACCCGCTGTATAAGTGGAGCTCTACTGTATTTTATCACTCTGGGGCACTTTAAATGTTCCATACATGTATTAGGTGTAGGTGTGGTAGCCAGGCGAGCTACCACACCTACCACTTGACTTCCTACAATAAATACTACTACCCTCTCACCCTACATTAACCCTTTCAGGGTCGAGGCCAAATCTCAGTGACAGCCAGGGTCCAAGAATTTAAAAAAAAAAAATTTATTTTTTCTTTCAAAGTTTATTCTCTATAAGGATTACAATGCTGAGTTTACAGAATTTGGTTGTTGTGTGGTTTACATGTAGTAAAATAATAATTACAGAGTGTACCACTAGAACACCTATCACATCTTATGAGATGGTAGAAGGTAATACAGCAAAAAGTACAAAATTTTATGGAAAACTGATGAAATTATGCTCTCAAAAATTTTGATGTGTCAGCATGATTTATGCATCGGCAATTTTGCCAACTTTGACTCCCATTTTGGAGCCTATTACATTATTCCAGTCAACCAAATTCTTAGTTATTTCACTAGTATTACTGCTATTTTATCGATTGTGCACAAGAAATCGCCCAGTCAACTGTTGCAACTGCCCAATAAAGTGATCAGAAATTTGTAATTTGTTAACTTAATATATATGTTAATGTAAACTTATCTGGCATTTACATGCATTTATAAATGGATAAAAGGGCGTTCTGCTTTACGGCAATTTCTGCTGTATGGCGGTAGCTTAGAACCTAACCCACCATATAAGTGGGGTCCTACTGTAAAGTGAAATTATGGTATTATAGCATCAAATTAGTAAGACAACAATACAGGTGCAAACTTTATTTTATATTTCAGTTTCTCTGTAAAATAAAGATGTAATTTTAAAAAATCAAAATAACCGAGTACTAAGAAATTCTTTTAATGCATGCAAAAGAAACAAAAAAAATCAAAATCTAAGCGTTTAATTTTTATTTTTTAATCAAATTATACACCTGAGCTAATAGAATTCACATTAATTATTGTCATTATCACTAAAATTATTATAATTTTCCCATTCAACTTAACTTAGATGTGGCCAGTTTGCCACATCTAAGTTTAAGAAGCACTGCTGTATATTACCTAAAGTGGTTCTGAAGATCAAGTTTTGTGAAGAACTGCTGGTTACAGAACACACATTTGTGAGTGGGTGGTGAACACTCTAATGCAGACATATTCAAAACCTGTAAAAATACATATTTTTTTAATGATTACTTTATACAGATACTTTGAAGCAGCACAACTTATAAACAATTCCCAGACAGATTTCCTAATGGTATATTGAGTCCAGCTATCTAGAGAGCCTCTTAAATTCACAACTATTAGAAATTGTTATTTTCTATTTTCTTGACACAACACACAATTTTTAAATAAAAACAACTCTTAAGGAGCTGTACTAGAATTGAAGTATACCACCAGTTTTCATAATTAATCCATTCCAGAAAGTTGGCCTAATCCGAAATGGCCGAAAACAAGTAATATTTCCCACAAGAAATACAGCGGAACCCCAGATATCGGCTGATGCAGATATCAGCCGAATCGGATTTCGGCCACTTTTTTGGCCAAAATTCAGGACAGAATTTTGGCCAGCAACTCTGAAATCGGTCATATTGGACACGTCTGCCTGCCATTGCCCCACATTCATGAGTCAGTCTGGCTGTGTCTCTGAGTGAGTGAGCAACATTCCGCACATTCATCCAAACATTTCGGTATAATCCATTATTTTTTGTGGTTAATTGAGTGTGACTGCGAAATAAGCCACCATAGGCCCAAAGAAAGTTCCTAGTGCCAGCCCTTTGGTAAAGAAAGTGAGAAACACAATTGACTTCAAGAAAGAATTATGGACATTTGTGCAAAGTGGAGGGAGGTGCAAAGTTTTGTGGAGAAATATCACCCTGACCAAGCTCAAACAAGTCATATCTGCAACATGTTCAGTGACAAAACCTTGTCCCACTTCAGACAAATCTTAAAGAGATGCCAGAACCAGACCTCTCTGGACAGTTTTTTTGTGCGACAGGGGTACAGTGACTCTCCTCAAGCTGGTCCTAGTGCCAGTAAAAAACAAAGGGAAGTAACCCCAGAGAGGGACTTGATACCTGAAGTCCTTATGGAGGGGGATTCCCCTTCCAAACGATAAGCTCTCCTCTCTCTTCCCTCCTCGCCTTCTTCAATACACCAACAAGAGTCTTCAATAAAGGTATGTAACATTCAGTTATTAAAATTTGTGCTTTATATTTAATTCTCAATTGTTTTCTGATTGTGCAACTACAGTTATTCTTTAAAAAATGTATTTTTTGTTAATATTTTTGGATATCTGGAATGGATTAATTGTACTTACATTAATTCTTATGGGAAATATTACTTTAGTTTTCGGCCTTTTTGGATTTAGGCCAACCTTCTGGAGTGGATTATGGCCAAAATCCATGGCTCCACTGTAACGTAAATCCAATTAATCAGTTTCAGACACCCAAAAATATTAACAAAAAATACATTTTATAGAGAATAACTATAGTTTTACACACAGAAAACAATGAGAAATAAATAATTGATAATTGAACATTACATACCTTTATTGAAAACTCTTGTTGGAGAGTAGTATTTATTTGTAGTCCCAGAGGGACTACATCCCAGGTGTATAGCTACAAACACAGTGGCCTACAGCCATATTATTACTATTGACATACCATGTTCACTGAGTTTAATTGTTTCTAACAACTACCTTTAGATGCCATCATAAACAATGGGAGAAGTAACGAATAGTTCATGCTGAGAACTGTAAACAAAAAGCCTTATGTACTATTAAGAGCGTTTACTGGGCCAAAGCAGATTCATACACATTTTCTCTGAAGATGGACCAGAGAAAACGTAATGTTTACCCTCCACTCGACCCCTCGATAACATATAAACATGGCATGTTATAGGCTATGTAATGTGTTTCTTATAGTATAATTTTGAAGAAAATATCATAGATGGATTAATGAAAATGTCTATATTAACAAAAAATGAGACATTTAATGTGCCCAAGAGTGATTATTATTGAACATACATCCTGTATAAACACTGCACACTTGTATGCCGTGTAACGTGTTTCTTACACAATTTTGAAGAAAATATCACAGATGGATTAATGAAAATGTCTATATTAAAGTAAAATAAGACATTTAATGTGCCCAAGGGTGATTATTATTACGTACTATTAGTATTACAGTGGACCCTCACCTAATGAACGCATCGCGTAACATTAAATCCGCCTAACGAAGCATTTGAGAGTAAAAATTTTGGCCTGCGTAATGATAAAAAACTCGCCCAACGTGATTTGTCCGGGACGCGTCCCATGTGTGGCCTGAGCGCACCTCAGCTGCCCCGTGGGTGCCAGTGTTTACAAGCCAGCCAGTGCGGTCGCATCTATGCATACATTCGATACATTTCACATTATCCCAGTGTTTTTAGTGCTTGTAACTGCAAAATAAGTCACCATGGGCCCCAAGAAAGCTTCTAGTGCCAACCCCCTGTGGTAAAAAGGGTGAGAATTAGTATGGAAATTAAGAGATAATTGCAAAGTACAAAAGTGGTGTGCGTGTCTTGGAGCTGGCCAGGCTGTATACCAAACCCCAATCAACCATCGCTACTATTTTGGCCAACAAAACGGCAATCAAGGAAGCTGTTCTTGCAAAAGGTGCAAATTTGTTTTCGAAACAGAGATCGCAAGTACTCGAAGATGTTGAGAGACTGTTATTGGTGTGGATAAACAAAAAACAGATAGCAGGAGATAGTATCTCTCAAGCGATCATATGTGAAAAGACTAAGAAGCTGCATGACGATTTAATTAAAAAAAATGCCTGCAACTAGTGGTGATGTGAGTGAATTTAAGGCCAGCAAAGGTTGGTTTGAAAGATTTAAGAATTGTAGCGGCATACATAGTGTGATAAGGCATGGTGAGGCTGCCAGTTCGGACCAAAAAGCGGCTGATAAATATGTGCAGGAATTTACGGAGTACATAGAGGGTGGAGGATTGAAACCTGAACAAGTGTTTGTAATGAAACAGGCCTGTTTTGGAAGAAAATGCCAAACAGGACCTACATTACTCAGGAGGAAAAGGCACTCCCAGGACATAAGCCTATGAAAGACAGGCTTACTCTTTTGTTGTGTGGTAATGCTAGTGGTGATTGCAAAGTGAAGCCTTTATTGGTGTATCACTTTGAAACTCCCAGAGTGTTCAGGAAAAACAATGTCCTCAAGGCTAATTTGTGTGTGATGTGGAGGGCAAACAGTAAGGCATGGGTCACTAGGGACTTTTTCTATGACTGGTTTCACCATGTGTTTGCCCCCACTGTGAAAGATTACCTGAAAAATAAATTGGACCTTAAGTGCCTCCTGGTATTAGACAGTGCTCTTGGTCATCCTTCAGACTTGGCAGAGCAAATTTCTGGGGACATGAGCTTCATCAAGGTCAAGTTTTTGCCTCCTAATACCACTCCTCTCCTGCAGCCCATGGACCAGCAGGTCATTTCAAACTTCAAAAAACTCTACACAAAAGCTATGTTTCAGAAGTGCTTTGAAGTGACCTCAAACACTCAACTGACCCTAAGAGAGTTTTGGAAAGATCATTTTAGTATCCTCAGTTGTGTAAACCTTATAGGTAAGGCTTGGGAGGGAGTAGCTAAGAGGACCTTGAACTCTGCTTGGGGGAAATTGTGGCCAGAATGTGTAGGAGAGGGATTTTCAAGGGTTTGGGGCTAACCCTGAGAAGCCTCTGCCAGCTGTGGATTCTATTGTGGCATCAGGTAAGTCCTTGGGGTTGGAGGTTAATGGGGAGGATATGGAAGAGTTGGTGGAGGAGGACAATGAAGAACTAACCAATGATGAGCTGCAAGAGCATCTGCAACAGCAAGAGACCACACCTGAGGAAACTGCTTCAGAGGAGGGGAGAGAGAAATTGAAGAAGTTGCCTACTTCAAAGATTAAGGAAATGTGTGCAAAGTGGGTTTAACTGCAAACCTTTATGGATAAAAATCACCCTGACAGCTATTGCAAGCCGTGTTGGCAACCTGTACAATGACAATGTTGTGGCCCATTTTAGGAAAATCTTAAAGGAACGTAAGGTACAGAGCTCTATGGACAGATTTTTTGTGCAACAGAGGTCCAGTGACTCTCAAGCTAGTCCTAGTGGCATTAAAAGAAGAAGGGAAGTAGCCCCAGAAAAAGACTTGCTACCTCAAGTGGGGTTAAATCCGAGTGGGGATCCGTAACATGTGGTGTTCCACTGGGATCAGTCTTAGGCCCCTTGTTGTTTATAATATCAATGATCTTGATGAAGGTATTACTAGTGATATGAGCAAATTCGCCGATGACACAAAGATAGGTAGGTAGGATAATTGATTCAAACGTAGATATCAGGGAACTTCAGGAGGATTTAGACAAACTCAATTCCTGGTCAGAATAGTGGCAGATGCAGTTCAACGTAGATAAATGCAAGGTTCTGAAGCTCGGGAGTGTCCACAACCCTAGCATTTATAAGTTAAAGAATGTAGAGCTTAGCCATACAGATTGCGAAAAGGACTTGGGAGTTATGATAAGCAGTAACCTTAAAGCAAGACAGCAATGCCTAAGCGTACGTAATAAGGCAAACAGATTACTGGGATTTATATCAAGAAGTGTAAGCAACAGTTCCGTGGTTATATTACAGCTTTATACATTATTAGTAAGGCCTTGCCTAGATTTTGCAGCTCAGTTCTGGTCTCCATATTACAGAATGGACATAAATTCGTCAAAAAACATTCAGCGTAGAATGACTAAATTAATACATAGCATTAGAAATCTTCCTCATGAAGAAAGATTGAAGACCCTTAAATTACATTCACTTGTTAGACGAAGAATGAGGGGAGACATGATCGAAGTGTATAAGTGGAAGATGGGTATTAATAAAGGGGATATAAATAAAGTCTTGAGGATATCTCTCCAAGAGAGAACCCGCAGTAATGGATTCAAATTAGACAAGTTTAGATTTAGAAAGGATATAGGAAAGTATTGGTTTGGAAATAGGGTAGTTGATGAGTGGAACAGTCTACCTAGTTGGGTTATTGAGGCTAAAACCTTGGGTGATTTCAAATTTAGGTTGGATAAATATATGAGTGAGAGGGGTTGGATCTGAGTGGGACATGGATAGAGTTAACTGAGTTTATTTCTTGGGTGGCATTGAAAATTGGGTTGGGCAAATGTTTTGTTATTGGGATGGATTGTAAAGGACCTGCCTAGTATGGGCCAACAGGCCTGCTGCAGTGTTCCTCCTTTCTTATGTTCATGGAAGGGGATTTCCCTTCCAAACAATAACAACTTCCACCATCTCCCTTCCTCCCATCCCATCAATCATCACCAGATCTTCAATAAAGGTAAGTGTCATGTATTCTTTATTTAGTACAGTAGTAACTGTGCATGTCTTCTTTTGTTTGTAAGAAAATGTATATTTCATGTGGTAAAATTTTTTTCATACTTTGGGGTGTCAGGAACGGATTAATTTGATTTTCATTATTTCTCATGGGGAAAATTAATTCAGCTAACGATAATTTCGTCTAACGATGAGCTCTCAGGAGCAGATTAATATCATTAGGCAAAGGTCCACTGTACTATGGTGTTAAGACTAGGACACCACTCTTAGTGAACGAGTAACAAAGGCATATTTATATGCTATGAAACATGTTTCTTACGTAATTTTGAAGAAAATTTCATGGATGGATTAACCCTTTGAGGGTCGACAGGCCCTCTCCGAAACTCGTTCTCAGGGTCGGCCAAATTTAAAAAAAAAAAAAAATTATTTTCTCTTATGAAAAGATAGAGAATCTTTTCCCGATCATAACGACACCAAAAGTTTGAAATTTGATAGAAAACTTACGGAATTATGCTCTCGCAAAGTTAGCGGTCTCGGCGATGTTTACGGATCGGCGATTTTGCCCACTTTGAGCCCCATTTTCGGCCAATTTCACTGTACTAGTCGAGAAAAAACATGAATATTTCGCTAGAACTCCATTTTTTCTATCGAATGGGTGCAAGAAACCACCCATTTATAAATTCAACTATCCAGTACAGTGGTCAGAATTTAGCAATTTTGCCAATTTCACACAAATTTCAAAAGATGCCAATTTCGGAATAGGGTCCAGAATAAACAAGAAAGACATTCCTGGCACTAAAATGACATTTCCTCTAGTCATTAGTCACGTCTCAAGGCCCTTCTTATATTCTTTTGCTTTCCACTTTGAATTTTTATTCTCACAAAAAATATAAGATTTACTGTTATGCAGACTACTGTATTAGTGTAAAAAATGGTATAAATATTATTGGTGCACTTGTGAAAGAATATTAGACTCACCAGTTGACGTGTATTGCACGCTTGGCACGATTTGTTTACTTTTGAAGTTTGGTAAAAATCGAACATTTCTGCTACTTTGAGCTCAATTTCAAGGCACCTTTCATTGTAAAACCAGTCAAAATCATCTCAATTTCAGTAATATGTCTTCCATTCTATAAAATGAGACCAAGAAAACTAGAATACAACAATAAATACTATACGAAAATACACTGCAAAGTCGCTGATTTATTAAAAAAAAATGGAAAAAGTTTTTTTTTTCTCATTATGCACCGTGTGCTGCAAGATTTTTTTTAGACTGTGCACACTGACCACATAGACCCATTCTTTCATATGAAGGCCTACCAGCTTTCTCCCACTAGATTTGAGGTCGCTAGAATTTATGAGTACTAGTACGTCAAAAACCCCTACGCGTAAGACGTACTAGTACGACGAAAACCCTCAAAGGGTTAATGAAAATATTTATATTAACATAAAATAAGACATTTAATGTGCCCAAGAGTGAGTCACAAACATACGAGTGGCCCAGGTGGACACGTCTGGTACTGTCAATTTCCAAGCCGATGTACAAAACCCGGGAGAAAATTTCTCAGAAAAAAGTGCTCGAAATCCAAATTGTACGATTTCCACACTGGGCGAAGACCGGGGGTCCACTGTATTTCTAATTACAAGTGCTCCTCAACTTATGATATTTCAACTTTACAATGGTGCAAAAGCAATTACAGTGGAGCCTCGGCTTACGAACGCCCCACCATGCAAACTTTTCAGGATACGAACTGTCATTCGATTGATTTTTTGCTTCTGGATACGAACAAAATTTTAGGATATGTCCTTCCCCCTCAAGGGAGGTTCCTTGGTGAAGGGCCCTTGATCTAGGAAATTGGATGTTCTCCAGTTCCCTAAATTAATAATAATAATTATTATAATACATACGTACTAATAATAATAAGAATAATGATACGTATAATATACATATAGTAGGCAAATTATTAGAATCAATTATAGCTGACATTATTAGAAGTCACCTTGAAGAGCATAATTTGATTAATGAATCTCAGCATGGGTTCACAAGAGGTTGTTCCTGCCTGACAAATTTACTGATGTTCTTCAACAGAACATTTGAGGCAGTAGACAGTGATAAAGAATATGATATTGTTTATTTGGATTTTAGTAAAGCCTTCGATAGAGTACCTCACAAGAGACTCTTAACCCTTTGACTGTCGCGGCCATATATATACCGTGTTTGACATATATATACTCATAAATTCTAGCGGCTTCAAATCAAGGAGGAGAAAGCTGGTAGGCCCACATGTGAGAGAATGGGTCTGTGTGGTCAGTGTGCACCATATAAAAAAATCCTGGAGCATGCAGTGCATAATGAGAAAAAAAAAACTCCGACCGTTTTTTTTAATTAAAATGCCGATTTTGTGATCTATTTTCGTATAGTATTTATGGTTGTATTCTCGTTTTCTTGGTCTCCTTTGATAGAATGGAAAACATATTACAGAAATAGAGGTGATTTTGATTGATTTTACTATAAAAAGAACCTGGAAATGGAGCTCAAGGTAGGGGAAATGTTTGATTTTTGCCAATGTTCAAAAGTAAACAAATGATGTCATTGTCCAATAAATGTCCAACTAGCCATTCTAATATGCAGCCATGAATGGGTTGATTATTATTTACACAATTATTACAGTATTGCAGGAGTCTGCATAATAGTAAATCTTCTATTTTTTGTTTGAATAAAAATTCAAAATAGAAAGCAAGAGTAATATCAGAGGGGCCTGGAGACATGACTGATGAACAAAGAAAATGTTATTTTAGAGCCAGGAATGTCTGCATTGTTCATTCTGGACCTTATTTTGAAACTGTCATATTTTTTAATTTTCATGAAATTGGCCAAATTGCCAATTTCTGACCACTTTATTGGGTAGTTGAAATTGGTAAATGGGCAGTTTCTTGAACTCAATCAATAGCAAAAACGGAGTTCTAAAGAAATAGCTATGAGTTTGGTCGACTGGAACAATGGAATTAGCCAAAAATAGGGCTCAAAGTGGGCGAAATCGCCGATTTGTAAATATCGCCGAGGTCACTAACTTCGCGAGAGCGTAATTCCGTCAGTTTTCCATCAAATTTCGTTTTTTTGGTGTCATTACAATCGGGAAAAGATTCTCTATCATTTCATAAGAAAAAATAATTTTTTTTTTTATGAAATTTTGCGACACCAGGAGACACCTCAGGATTGGGGGTTGCGACAGTCAAGGGGTTAAGAAAAGTGGCAGCTCATGGTATAGGAGGTAAATTTCTAGCATGGATAGAAGCATGGCTTACCAACAGAAATCAGCGTGTGTCCTCCATTAACCCTTTTAGGGTCCGTCCCGTAGATCTACGGCTTTATGTTCAGGGTCCAAACCGTAGATCTACGTCATGAGCTCAACTCACTCTGATAAACTGTGAGTGGTACATTTGGGCCTAGATATGAGAGAATACATCTATGTGGTATGTGTGCACCACATAAAACAGATCCTGCAGCACACTGTGTATAATGAGAGAAAAAAAACAAATCATGATTTTTCGATTAAAACAGCGACTTTGCAGTGTTTTTTCGTATGTTTTTTATAGTTGTATTTGCGATTTCTTGGTTTCATTTGATAGAATGGAAGACATATTACAGAAATAGAGATGATTTTGATTGGTTTTATCACTGAAAATGGCTTGAAACTGAGCTCAAAGTAGCAGAAATGTTAAATTTTTGCCGATAGTCAAGAGTAAACAAACGACCTCACACGTCTAATACACGCCATCTGGTGGGTCTAATATGCATTCACAAATATGGTGATGATATTTATACAATTATTACAGTATTGCATAACAGTAAATCTTCTATTTTTTGGTGTGAATAAAAATTCATTATGTAAATAAAAAATCAAAATGGAATTTATTTGTAAAGCCTCAAAATGTAACTAATGAACAGAGGAAATGTTAGTTTAGTTCCAAGAATACCTACATTGTTTATTCTGGACCCTATTTTGAAATTGGAATATTTTGAACTTTGTGTTAAATTGGCCAAATTAACAATTTCCGATCACTTTAATTTGTAGTTGAAACAGTTGACTTGGCGATTTCTTGTGTTCAGTCGATAGAATAGAAGTAATACTAGTGAAATAGCTAAGAATTTGGTTGACTGGAATAATGTAATTGGCCTAAAATGGGAGTCAAAGTCGGCAAAATCGCCGATTCGTAAATATCGCTGACACATCAAAATTCGCGAGAGCATAATTTCGTCAATTTTCCATCAAATTTCGTACTTTTTGTTTTATTACCTTCACAAAAAGATTCTCTACCATTTCATAAGAAAAAATAACAAATTTTTTTTTTGAAAATTCTTGGACACTGGGGCACCACTTCAGATTTGGGCCTTGGACCCTGAAGGGGTTAATGGGGTCAAATCTGAATGGGGATTAGTCATTAGTGGTGTTACACAGGGATCAGTTTTAGGCCCTCTGTTGTTCATAATTTACATTAATGACCTTAATGATGGAATTACAAGCGACATGAGCAAATTTACTGATGTTACAAAAATAGGCCGTATGATTCATTCTGAGGAGGATACCAATGAACTCCAGGAGGATTTGGACAAATTAATGTCTTGGTTTGAAAAATAGCAGATGAAGTTCGATATGGATATGTGTAAGGTACTAGTCCTTGGTAATGATAATAACCCTCAAACCTATAAACTAGGTGAGGTACAGCTTGACCATACAGAATGTGAAAAAGACTTGGGAGTCATGGTAAGCAGAAATCTAAAGCCAAGACAGCAGTGCCTAAGTGTGCACAACAAGGCTAACAGATTACTAGGATATATTTCAAAAGTATAAGTAACAAAAGTCCAAAAGTTACTTTACAGCTCTATACACCACTAGTGAGGCCTCATTTAGATTATGCCGCTCAGTTTTGGGCTCCTTACTACAGGATGGATATACTCATTGGAGAACAAACAAAGAAGAATGACTAAAATGATTTACTGTATAAGAAATCTCCTGTATGAAGATAAACTTAGAGCCTTGAATCTCTACTCTCTGGAGAGACATAGAATGAGGGAAGGTATCATCGAGGTGTATATGTGGATGATGGGGATAAACAAATGTGATATTAATAAGTACTGAGGGTGTCAAACCAGGTAAGAACCAGAAATGATGGATTTAAGTTAGATAAATTTAGATTTAGAAAGGACATAGGTAAGTACTGGTTTTCAAACAGAGTTGTGGATGTGTGGAACGGTCTTCTGAGTATGGTGATCGAGGCTAGGACCTTTGGTAGCTTTAAGAGCATAAGAATATAAGAAAGGAAGAACACTGCAGCAGGTCTGTTGGCCCATACTAGACAGGTCCTTCACAATCCATCCCACTAACAAAATATTTGCCCAACCAAATTTTCAATGCTACCCAAGAAATAAGCTTTGATAATTCTATTTACTCATGTGCAAGTCCCACCCCTCTCACCCATGTATTTATCCAACCTAAATTTGAAACTACCCAAGGTCCTAGCTTCAATAACCCTACTAAGCAGACTGTTCTACTCATCAACTACCCTATTACCAAACCAGTACTTTCCTATATCCTTTCTAAATGTAAACTTATCTAATTTGAATCCATTATTGCAGGTTCTCTCTTGGAGAGATATTCTTATTTATATCCCCATTGTTAATACCCATCTTCTACTTACACACTTGGATCATGTCTCCCCTCATTCATCATCTTACAAGTGAATGTAGTTTAAGGGTCTTCAATCTTTCTTCATACGGAAGATTTATAATGCTATGTATTAATTTAGTCATTCTACGCTGAATGTTTTCTAACGAATTTACATGTACTATATCCATTCTGTAATATGGAGACCAGAACTGAGCAAGGCCTTACTAATGATGTATAAAGCTGTAATATAACCGCTGGACTTCTGCTGCTTACACTTCTTGACATAAATCCCAGTAATCTGTGCCATATTACATATGCTTAGGCATTGCTGTCTTGGTTTAAGATTGCTGCTTACCATAATCTCCAAGTTCTTCTCGCAATCTGTATGGCTAAGTTCTACATTATTAACTTATAAGTGCTAGGGTTATGGACACTCCCGAGCTTCAGAACCTTGCATTTATCTACACCGAACTGAATCTGCCACTTTTCTGACCAGGAATTGAGTTTGTCTAAATCCTCCTGAAGTTCCGTGACATCTTTGCTTGAATCAATTATCCTACCTATGTCTCACAAGTAACTGAATTCACAAACACTATGAACAGCTGCTTACTTCTACCAACAATAACAAAACCTACAAGAATCTCTGAAACAGATGCCTCCTTACTAGACCATATCTGGACAAACACTATATCCCCATTAAAAGCAGGCATAATCAAAGATAACACCACTGACCATTATCCCATCTTTCTCATAACCAACTTATGTAAATTGCCCCAGGACACAACTAAGATCACCTTCCAACTACACGATGAGTCGTCTGTTAATAACTTTATTTCAGCATTAAGTGACATTGACTGGCAAAACGAGCTAGCAGACAACTTCGATATTGATAAGCGTGTCAATATTTTTTTACAAAAAAAAAAAAACCTCTGTAATATGCAGTGCCCAATAAAAGCTAAGCAGATCACAGCAAAAAGACTAAATAGCCCCTGGCTTACCAACAGCATCCTCAAATCTATTGATAAAAAACATCTACGTATATGAAAAACAGTACAGAATGGGTCTAATAACAAAGGATCTTGCAAAACGTTACTCGTCAATACTAATCAATCTAATAAGGTCAAAAAAAACTGTATTATGAAAACAGATTTCATGACATAAAAGGTAATATGAAAAAGACCTGGAACCCCTTATCTGAAATTCTAGGATCTAAAAAGCTGTCACAAAACAGAATGGTTAACTTAACGAAACCAGAAGAACCTCTCCTTCAGCTAATCAATACTGCCAACAAATTTGATGTCTTTTTCTCAACTGTAGGAACAAAGCTAGCAAGTCAAATCCCAAACTCTAACCTTGTCAAACCCTGTGTAAAAAAAAAAAAAAAAAAAAAAAACTCAAACATTCAACCAAAAGACTACCTCACTGGCAACTACCCAAATACTTTATTTTCAGCCCCAACAAACCCTACTGAAATCTCGCTTTTCATATGTTGTCTCCAATTATTGCAACTCTTTTTAACCCTTTGAGGGTTTCGGACGTACTAGTACGGCTTACGACCCAGGGTTTTTGACGTACTAGTACGCCTAAATTCTAGCGCCCTCAAATCTAGTGGGAGAAAGCTGGTAGGCCTTCATATGAAAGAATGGGTCTATGTGGTCAGTGTGCACAGTCTAAAAAAAATCCTGCAGCACACAGTGCATAATGAGAAAAAAAAAACTTTGACCGTTTTTTTGGAATAAAACAGCGACTTTGCACTCTATTTTCGTATGGTATTTATTGTTGTATTCTAGTTTTCTTGGTCTCATTTTATAGAATGGAAGACATATTACAGAAATTGAGATGATTTTGACTGGTTTTACAATGAAAAGTACCTTGAAATTGAGCTCAAAGTAGCAGAAATGTTCGATTTTTACCAAATTTCAAAAGAAAACAAATCGTGCCAAGCATCCAATACACATCAACTGGTGAGTCTAATATTCTTTCAAAAGTGCGCCAATAATATTTATATCATTTTTTACACTAATGCAGTAGTCTGCATAACAGTAAATCTTATATTTTTTGTGAGAATAAAAATTCAAAGTGGAAAGCAAAAGAATATAAGAGGGGCCTTGAGACGTGACTAATGACCAGAGGAAATGTCATTTTAGTGCCAGGAATGTCTTTCTTGTTTATTCTGGACCCTATTCGGAAATTGGTATCTTTTGAAATTTGTATGAAATTGGCAAAATTGCTAAATTCTGATCATTGTACTGGATAGTTGAATTTCATAAATGGGTGGTTTCTTGCACCCATTCGATAGAAAAAATGGAGTTCTAGCGAAATATTCATGTTTTTTGTCGACTAATACAGTGGAATTGGCCGAAAATGGGGCTAAAAGTGGGCAAAATCGCAGATGCGTAAACATCGCCGAGACCGCTAACTTTGCGAGAGCATAATTCCGTAAGTTTTCCATCAAATTTCAAACTTTTGGTGTCCTTATGATTGGGAAAGATTCTCTATCTTTTCATAAGAGAAATTTTTTTTTTTTTTTTAAATTTGGCCGACCCTGAGAACGAGTTTCGGAGAGGGCCTGTCGACCCTCAAAGGGTTAACAAATCCATTGAATCTTCCACCTTCCCATCCATACTCAAGACAGCAAGGGTCACCCTGATCATCAAAGGAGGTGATCCAACTGAACTGAACAACTATAGGCCTATATCAAACTTGCTCCTACTACCTAAAATCTTTGAAAAATTAATTCACAAACCAGTCTACTCCTACTTAGTATCCCACAACATACTCGACCCCTGTCAGTTTGGGTTCAGACCAAAAAAAAAGTACTGTACTAATGATGCGATTACACATATGCCTGAACTAATATATTCTGCACTTAAAAAAAAAATTAATTTTCCCTGGGGCTTTTCATAGACTTATGAAAAGCATTTGATACAATTGACCATGACCTTTTGCATCTAAAACTTGAACGTTACAAGATCAGAGGACACTCTCTCAATTACCTAAAATCCTATCTTAGCAATAGAACCTAGTATGTATACACAAATGGAGCCAACTCCACTGCACAACCTGTTCTTGTTGGAGTCCCACAGGGGAGTGTCCTTGGCGCACTTCTCTTTCTCATTTACATCAATGACCTACCTAATGCATCTAAATCTCCTTAAACCAATTTTATTTGCAGATAACACTACTTATGTCTTCTCTCACCCAAACCCAACCATACTAACAGACACTGTAAATGCCGAACTGCTAAAAATATCTACTTGGATGACCACCAACAAACTTACTCTCAATATAGACAAAACCTACTTCATGCTATTTGGAAACAGAGCTTCAAATGTACAGCTAAACACTGTAGATGAATGGTTCAGAGAACCGACATGTTGATAAACTAGACACTTGTGCAACCCTTGGGTATCTTTATTGAGGAAACGTTTCGCCACACAATGGCTTCATCAGTCCATACAAAGAAGAATCGTGAAGAATAGGAGGAGAACGAGGTAATCAGTCCCTCAACCTTGAGTCGATGTGGTCAGTCCATCAATCTTGAATAGAATACAGCATATGTGCGGAGAAGTGGCTTATATACCGTAGGCGGGAGAGGTGCAGCAGACATAGGTGGTGTCACATTTGTTCAATGTGGAAGTAGGTCGTGCCCAAGGGTTAGGCAAGCGAAGAATTCCCAAGTATTAAGATCCCAAGAATTTGCAGTGTCTGACAGGATTATAGATGAATGGTTCAGAGAACCGACACTTTGATAAACTAGACACATGTGCAACTCTTGGACTGATGAAGCCACTGTGTGGCAAAACATTTCCCCAATAAAGATACCCAAGAGTTGCACATGTGTCTAGTTTATCAACGTGTCGGTTCTCTGAACCATTCATCTACAATCCTGTCAGACACTGCAACTTCTTGGGATCTTAATACTTGAGAATTCTTCGCTTGCCTAACCCTTGGGCACGACCTACTTCCACATTGAACAAATGTCATAATGGTTCAGCAGCTGCGACAGGCATGATCGTCCTGCTTTAAAACCATGCTGGTTTGGATTATATTGGTTGTGCTGCTCCATGAAATTTGTAATCTGCCGTCTCATCACTCTCGAATATTTTTATGGTGTTCTAGGTTAGGGCTACTGGTCTGTAATTTTTAGCTAGTGCTCTACTACATCCCTTATGCAAAGGAGCTATGTTTGCACTCTTTAAGGCCTCCGGTATTTCACCTAGATCTAAGCTCTTTCTCCAAAGAATACTGAAGGCTCATGCTAGTGGTACTTTGCACTTCTTTATAAACAGAGCATTCCATGACTCTGGTCCAGGTGCTAAGTGAGTGGACATGTTTTCCATTTCTTTTTTGAAAACTATGGGATTTGCACTAATGTCAGTTAGTTGGTCTGCACAGCCTTCTTCTGGAGTGAAAAATATTTCGGCATTTTCCACCTTGCTGTCATTTAGTGGGTTGCTGAACACCGACTCATACTGTTCTTTTAGGATTTCACTCATTTCCTGTTCATCGTCAATATACGAGTCTCCTCTCAGTAGTGGTTCAATTCTCCAGGTAGTTCTTAGCTTGGATTTTGCGTAGGAATAGAAATGTTTTGGGTTTCTTGCAATATCCTGTATGGCCCTTTGTTCCCTTTGTACTTCTTCTGTGAGGTATGACATCCCCAATGTTTTCCAGCCATACCAGAGGGGATTCGAACTCTGGACCTCAGTGTGTGAGCTGAGTGCGCTAGCAATCGAGCATTTAAAGAATCTAGAAGTGCTATCTGTGTGGAAAAAATTATACCCAAATATGTGGCATTAACTAGGCATGTCCCTTTTTTCAGGTTGAATCAGGGCTCAGTTTCCTGCACATGCAATAAGTCTAGCTTGTTTATTTTACTTTTTGTGCTCCAGCTATTTAATGTCTTGGTCTGAGAAATGGCAGATGAAGTTTAATGTGGATAAGTGTAAGGTACTTGCCCTTGGTAATGAAAATAACCCTCGAAGCTATAATCTAGGTGAAGTAGAGCTTGGTCATACAGAATGTGAAAAAGACTTGGGAGTCATGGTAAGCAGAAATCTAAAGCCAAGACAGCAGTGCCTCAGTGTGCGCAACAAGGCCAACAGATTACTTGGATTTATCTCAAGAAGTATAAGTAACAGAAGTCCAAAAGTTATTTTACAGCTCTATACATCACTAGTGAGGCCTCATTTAGATTATGCTGCTCAGTTTTGGTCCCCTTACTACAGGATGGACATAGACTCATTAGAGAACATACAGAGAAGAATGACTAAAATGATTTACTGTGTAAGGCACCTCCCGTATGAAGATAGACTTAAAGCCTTAAATCTCCACTCTCTGGAGAGGCGTAGAATGAGGGGAGAAATCATTGAAGTGTATAAGTGGATGACGGGCATAAACAAGGGAGACATTAATAAAGTACTGAGGGTGTCGAACCAGGTAAGAACCAGGAATAATGGATTTAAGTTGGATAAATTTAGATTTAGAAAGGACATAGGTAAGTACTGGTTTTCTAACAGAGTTGTAGATGCGTGGAACAGTCTTCCCAGTGGGGTGATAGAGGCTAGGACCTTGGGTAGCTTTAAGAAGAGACTGGACAAATATATGAGTGGGAGGGGCTGGGTTTGATTGGTGTTGGGGGGTGCGGGAGTTGTTTCTTGAGTAGCTTTAGGTAGATGTCGTTTTGATAAGGACCTGCCTCGTATGGGCCAGTAGGCCTTCTGCAGTGTTCCTACATTCTTATGTTCTTATATTACAGGTAGGTGCTAAGGAAGTTTTTGTATTGCCCCTTTCTCTTTACAGACAAATTTCCATTTTTTATCGGTGATCCCATAGCCCAGCTGGCAAAGTTCTCGCTTCACACACGGAGGGACCAGGTTCGATTCCCATTGAGGCAGAAGCATTTCAACGTGTTTCCTTACATCTGTTGTCCTGGTCACCTAGCAGCAAGTAGGTACCTGGATGTTAGTTAACTGGTGTGGGTTGCATCCTGGGGGATAAGATTGAGGACCCCTATGGAAATAAGACAGACTGTCCTTGATGACTGTCGATGACTAAGATATCTTGACTCTTCTTGCTCCTTCCATCCCTAGTATTGCAGCCCTTGTTTCCCCCACATTGCCATACTTCTGTATCTATCAGTTTAAAGATGACACAATTAAACAACTCCTTGGACTGCATTAACTAGTACTACCATGTTGTTAGGTAAGACACATATGCAACAGTTAGACAACTTTATTCCGAAACGTTTCGCCTACACAGTAGGCTTCTTCAGTCGAATACAGAAAGTAGGCAGGAACAGTAGAGATGTGAAGACGATGTAATCAGTCCATCACCCTTAAAGTAGTAGAATTTGAGGTTGTCAGTCCCTCGGCCTGGAGAAGTTCAGTTCCATAGTCAGGAACTATCTGAAGATCAAGCGACAGTGCGGAGACTTAAATACTGTCGGAAGGAGAGGTGCAGGGTAGTAGTAGTAGTAGTAATAGTAGTAGTGAGAGGCAACTGAGAGGTCATGTCCCTCTCAGATCCAACCCTTCTCACTTGAAAAGCTTGTTCAAGGTGTTTTCTGTACCAAGATGCCACGTGTTGCAGTGTCTGACAAGATGAACATCAAAATGGTATACAATACCGACAGGTTGTTAGGTAAGACACATATGCAACAGTTAGACAACTTTATTCCGAAACGTTTCGCCTACACAGTAGGCTTCTTCAGTCGAATACAGAAAGTAGGCAGGAACAGTAGAGATGTGAAGACGATGTAATCAGTCCATCACCCTTAAAGTAGTAGAATTTGAGGTTGTCAGTCCCTCGGCCTGGAGAAGTTCAGTTCCATAGTCAGGAACTATCTGAAGATCAAGCGACAGTGCGGAGACTTAAATACTGTCGGAAGGAGAGGTGCAGGGTAGTAGTGGTAGTAGTAATAGTAGTAGTGAGAGGCAACTGAGAGGTCATGTCCCTCTCAGATCCAACCCTTCTCACTTGAAAAGCTTGTTCAAGGTGTTTTCTGTACCAAGATGCCACGTGTTGCAGTGTCTATTACTACTATTACTACTACTACTACTACCCTGCACCTCTCCTTCCGACAGTATTTAAGTCTCCGCACTGTCGCTTGATCTTCAGATAGTTCCTGACTATGGAACTGAACTTCTCCAGGCCGAGGGACTGACAACCTCAAATTCTACTACTTTAAGGGTGATGGACTGATTACATCGTCTTCACATCTCTACTGTTCCTGCCTACTTTCTGTATTCGACTGAAGAAGCCTACTGTGTAGGCGAAACGTTTCGGAATAAAGTTGTCTAACTGTTGCATATGTGTCTTACCTAACAACCTGTCGGTATTGTATACCATTTTGATGTTCATCTTGACAGACACTGCAACACGTGGCATCTTGGTACAGAAAACACCTTGAACAAGCTTTTCAAGTGAGAAGGGTTGGATCTGAGAGGGACATGACCTCTCAGTTGCCTCTCACTACTACTATTACTACTACTACTACTACCCTGCACCTCTCCTTCCGACAGTATTTAAGTCTCCGCACTGTCGCTTGATCTTCAGATAGTTCCTGACTATGGAACTGAACTTCTCCAGGCCGAGGGACTGACAACCTCAAATTCTACTACTTTAAGGGTGATGGACTGATTACATCGTCTTCACATCTCTACTGTTCCTGCCTACTTTCTGTATTCGACTGAAGAAGCCTACTGTGTAGGCGAAACGTTTCGGAATAAAGTTGTCTAACTGTTGCATATGTGTCTTACCTAACAACCTGTCGGTATTGTATACCATTTTGATGTTCATCTAGTACTACCATCACTGCCTCAGATATATACACTATATCTTGCATACATACCAGACATGACAAGCACATCCTAACCAAAGTTAATGATATTTTGAATTCTTACCTGTTACTGTAACACCTGAATTATCAGGTGTTATGGTAACAGGTAAGACAATGGAAAAAATTACTGTATGACCACAAACATAAAGATGCAATTTCGAAGTTAACAAAACTCAATATGTGTATGCAAACGATGCACACTCTTCCACCCAACCAATCACAGTAGGAGTCCCACAAGGAAGCATCAGCATCCTTGGACCACTCTTCTTTCTCATCTACATCAATGATCTACCGAATGCATCACAGCTACTCAAACCCATATTATTTGCAGATGACACTACATTTGTCTTTTCCCACTCAAACCAATGCTGAATTACAGAAAATATCTGCCTGGATGATGACTAACAAACTTACCCTGAACACTGATAAAACCTATTTCATTCAGTTTGGAAACAAAGCTGCAAATGATCCAATTAACATAACGCTAAATGGATCATCAGTCACAAGACTCACAGAGGGAAAATTCCTAGGTATCCACCTTAACAGTAGCCTTAAGTTCCGGACACACATACAACAAATCACCAAGAAAATCTCCAAGACTGTAGGCATACTATCAAAGATAAGGTACTACGTACCACAATCAGCTCTCCTGGCACTGTACCATTCACTCATATACCCTTATCTTACATATGGAATTTGTGCATGGAGATCAACAACATCCAATCACCTAAAACCCCTAATAACCCAGCAAAAGGCAGCAGTAAGAATGATAACAAATTCCCACTCCCGCCAGCATACTCCACCAATTTTCAAAAGTCTGAATCTGCTCACCATTAAGAACATCCATACTTATTCATGTGCCTACTACATACACAGAACAATACACGCAAATATAAACCCTCCACTCAAACTTTTCCTCACCAACCTTAACAGAACACATGACCACAACACAAGACACACATCTCTTTTTGATATACCTCGTGTCCATATCACACTGTGTAAAAACTCTATGCACATAAAGGGCCCCAAAATACGGAATTCATTACCACAAGATATTAAAGTAACCCAGTCTGAAAATCAATTTAAGACTCTTCTCAAAAGCCACTCAATCACCCTAGACTAAATGCTAAATACTCAGTACACACTCACCTATGTACTCCCACATCATAACTGAAACAATCACATTGAACCTTTTATCCATTGTTGACAGGAATATAATTGAATCATTGTTTTCACAAAAGCATTTTAGAATATAAATATATCCTTGTATTATACAAATTTTGATTCATTTATAATTAATATTCTACTCTACAACTATGAAATAATTACTATCCTACTGTACAACTATGATATACTCCTTAGCATTAAATAGAATGTAAGCCAATAATGTTAAGTTGGCCCATAATGCCTAAGCATAATAGAGGCTCTCTTTGCATTGCAACCCACTATTGTAAATACAAAATCTCAATGTACTGTTTGCAAAGACATAAATAAATAAATAAGCTTAACATAAGTTTTCATTTAGGCTTTGCGTACACCTAGAATTTTTTCTTTTAATGTTCTTGAGGGCACACAAGTTATGAACACAAACACAAACCAAAAATAAATATGTAGACTTAACCAAAGAACAAGCATTAATAAAAACAAACAACGTAATTATTTCCACTGGGGTCCTTAATACAATCATTTCCTCTTCACAAAAAAGGGGAGAAAAAAATCACCACAAACAATTTTTTCCAACGAGAACAGAACACTCTTTTTTTTTTTTCACTCTTACGTGAAAGGACTGGCTGAACTACCACAGCGGAAAATGTCCACAAAATAGGTCGTCACAGCACCATAACAATGTCCATATTGTGTAGTGTAGCTGCCAGAGCACTGGTAGTGAGCGCCATCTGTTGGCGCTCACACTCAACCTCACTGTTAGTGCTCACACTCAACCTCACTGTTAGTGCTCACACTCAACCTCACTGTTAGTGCTCACACTCAACCTCACTGTTAGTGCACACACTCAACCTCACTGTTAGTGTCGGTATCACCATACCATTTCCTCACTGTTAGTGCTCACACTCAACCTCACTGTTAGTGCTCACACTCAACCTCACACTCACACAAATCAAATCAAGTTTATTCTCTATAAGGGTTACAATGGGGGGTTTACAGGATTTGGATATTGTGTGGTTTACATGTTATAAAATACTAATTACAGAGGGGGTCACTAGGACAACACTATAATAAACAGTATTAATAAATAATATTAATACTAACAAAAAATAACATTAATGCTAAAAACTATGGCAATCAACAGTAGCAGTAAACGACAGTGTTAGTAATCAACAATACCTGGACCTGGAGTTTACCTGGAGAGAGTTCCGGGGGTCAACGCCCCCGCGGCCCGGTCTGTGACCAGGCCTCCTGGTGGATCAGAGCCTGATCAACCAGGCTGTTGCTGCTGGCTGCACGCAAACCAACGTACGAGCCACAGCCCGGCTGGTCAGGAACCGACTTTAGGTAATAGCAATAATCAAGTGACAATAATCCCCTCAAGGAAGGTTCCTTGATGTTGGTGAGGGGCTCTTGATTTAGGGAATTGGATCTGTGCTCCAGTTCCCCGAATTAAGCCTGAATGCCTTCCACATCCCCCCCCAGGCGCTGTATAATCCTCCGGGTTTAGCGCTTCCCCCTTGATTATAATAATAATAAAGTGACAATAATTGATAATAACAGTAATCAACAACACGGTCATGCTCCCTCTCCATAGGATGGAAAAGGCTCGTGATAGGGGCTTCTTGCAGTTCTTGATGAACACAGTGTCAGCGTGTCAGCGTGTCAGCGTGCCTCGTTGTGCTCCGGGTTATCTCGTGTTTTCACGGTCGCTCTTACGTGCTAGAACTTTAATTTGTGTCATCAATCCTATACGATACATCCCTCTAGCGCCTGGAACCAATCTTGGGCGGAAAACATTATATACTGAGTCAAAAAAAGGAGAATTAGTGTGCACTACCTAGCAGAGTTTACTGCCAGAGGGGAATCATAGGCCTGTGTCCCGTGTGAAAAAAATAATAATAATTGAACTTTTCGTGTCAGAGGAAAGAAAGCCTCCCTGATAACATTGAGTATACATAGTGTATAGTGTATACTACAGTGGCTCCCTAGTATATTGATGATAAAGGCTAAAGTGTCATTTGAAAACAGGTGAATTTGTAAATGAAGTGATAAGCCTATAGAGGCAGGTGCCAGAAGTCGCCAGAAACTTACCACAGGTCAGCTGTTTTAATAATCTTCCTGGCCTGCTAGTGTACTCGCATATAATCTAGTGATACCAGTGAATAGCAGAATACAGTGTTGTAGTAGCAACTAACCAGTATTATAATGGTACTTAGTGGAGTGGAGTGACTTTCATTAGTTTCTTTTTTCTTGAAATACCAGACGTATACTGTGAATTTCATATAACCTGTAGTTACCAGCGGTCGCAATATACACAACGAGAAGCAATTATTACTACAGAAAAAGCGCCCTTCCTCCAAAATTTGCACCAGTCAACTATAGTGATAATATAGCATTTATTGTGGTGGAGACGGAAAAAAAATAGAAAAGCTAGATACAGCGATTGATAAACAAGGGTGGAGGTCGACCGTTCGTCACTGTAGGAGCTGCCGGCAGTCACCGATTTCTTAAACACGCAAGTTATACTTTTGTATCAATCAAATCACATATTACTCGGGTAGATAATTTCCAGTAGATCCTTCATGTGTTAGCTCAAATCACCGACCAGTATGTTTTAAATAAGTGACCCACTGATCAGATCAGATCGACTGGTCCGAACCCGGGACTGGTTTCAAACGGTTTCGTTGGACAATAAAGCAGACTGTAAACGGATGGGGTTGTAGGCGCCCTTATAAACACAAACATTAAAAATCAGGAACGTGACGGTAAGCTGTCCAATATACAAAAACAGTTAGAAACAGAAATACAAATAGCTAGAGCTTCATTTAAGGTTATTAATAGAATATTCAAGAGGTTGCTAGTAGAATTGCAGTAAATCATCCATTCAAATCATTATGAAGCTGTGTGTAGTCTGTGGTCAGTCAAACAAACGGGCTTCCACATGGATAAATTGTCATTTTTGTGGAAATTGGTGTTACGCCCCTTGTGCAGATATTCAAGAACTAGCTACAAGCAGTATTAAAACAGAAGTGTTTTTGGGTATGCCCAAATGAGGAAAATCTGTGGACTAAAATCACAAGGGTATTAAAAGAGGACAACATCAAAGCTGCTTTCATAGAAAACCTGGAAGCTTTCTACAACAGATGGGAACATAAAAAGTCTGGGCTGAATGGTACTGCCCTTGATACTGGCCATGTAGTCAGAAACTGTAAGGCTGGAGGTGATGTCCTGGTAGTCAGTAAATGTGGGGCTGATAGTGCTGTCCTGGGAGACAGTAATGGTGAAGCTGGAGGTGCTGTCCTGGGAGACAGTAATGGTGAAGCTGGAGATACTGTCCTGGGAGACAGTAATGGTGAAGCCGGAGGTGCTGTCCTGGGAGACAGTAATGGTGAAGTTGGAGGTGCTCTCCTGGGAGACAGTAATGGTGAAGCTGGAGATGCTGTCCTGGGAGACAGTAATGGTGAAGCTGGAGATGCTGTCCTGGGAGACAGTAATGGTGAAGCTGGAGGTGCTGTCCTGGGAGACAGTAATGGTGAAGCTGGAGATACTGTCCTGGGAGACAGTAATGGTGAAGCTGGAGGTGCTGTCCTGGGAGACAGAAATGGTGAAGCTGGAGATACTGTCCTGGGAGACAGAAATGGTGAAGCTGGAGATACTGTCCTGGGAGACAGAAATGGTGAAGCTGGAGATACTGTCCTGGGAGACAGTAATGGTGAAGCTGGAGATACTGTCCTGGGAGACAGTAATGGTGAAGCTGGAGATTTTGTCCAGGTAGTCGGGAATTATACGCAGGAAGGAATACATATAAATGACCTCATAGGGGACAGGAGCCATAGTAGGGAAACAAGTGTAGTCAAAGATAAGATAAAACCAATATTGCAAACTAGAAATACCGCAGGAAATAGCAAACAAGAGGACTCCAATAGCAATAGTGAGGATAAATTACCAAAAACAACTGGTGGGAGCTCCATTGTTGGTGCTAGGGAGGATAGAAGTAAGACAGGGAAACATGCACCAACAGGAAATACAGTCACAGAAACCCAAGGCAAGCGGAAACCAAGCCTGTGCACATACTATGCACTTGGTATCTGCTGGCATGGGAAATCTGGAAAAACAGATGGGACATGCAACTATGACCACCCTAGAAAATGCAATGCCCATATGACAACAGGAAAATGCAAACTCCCTTCCTGTAAGCTTTTTCACCCTGAAATGTGTACCTCTTCAGTACAGGAAAGACTGTGCTATAACTTAAATTGCCAGGCATACCATCTAAAGGGGACAAAAAGATACAAAACATCCAGGCCATGGGAAAACCTGGGTAGCCACAGCCACTCAAGAGGGAGTGGTTTTTTAGTGCCAGGAAGGAAAAAAAACTGGCAGGAAATGGCAGAAATCGTACACCAAATCCAGTCATTCCTGGAGTGGAACCACAGTCGATGGCCTCCACTCCAAACCAACAGATACAGATACTAATGCCGGAAAAAAATCCCCCCCCCCAGTACCAACAATACCACCAGCCCGATAACATTCTTCTTTGCAAATATACAGGGTCTAAAGCCAGCAACAAACAACAAAATACCTTTCATCCGTGGACTGCTTGCAAAGGCAAAGGCAATGTTCGCGGCTTTCACTGAGACCCACATAAAGGATCACTTGGACAACGAAATATGGATCCCAGGTTACAACCTATACAGATGTGACAGAGTGAACAGGCAAAAGGGGGGGAGGGGTTGGCCTGTACATTGCAGAGTCACTTGTTTGCACAGAACTGCTTAATGCCTCAAATGATGTAGTGGAAGTTTTAGCAGTAAAGGTCGAGAACCAAAACCTAGTCATTGTGGTAGTCTACAAGCCTCCGGATGCAACATCCCAGATTTCAACTTAAGGCACCTAAAATGGAGGAATATAGCAAATAATATTGTTGCAGTAATAACACCAGGAGGCAGCTCTGATGAAAATTCACACTCACACGAGCTTTTAAATCTCTGCACAAAATTCAATTTAAACCAGCAAATAATAGAGCCTACTAGACTGGAGAATACACTAGACCTCATCTTCACTAACAATGATGATCTGATAAGAAATGTCACCATATCAAAAACAATATACGCAGATCACAACATAATTGAGGTTCAGACATGTATGCGTGGAGCCCCAGACCGACAAAATGAGACTAGTCACGAGGGAGCATTCACCAAATTCAACTTCAATAACAAAAACATAAAGTGGGACCAAGTAAACCAAGTCCTAACCGATATAAGCTGGGAAGATACACTCAGCAACACAGACCCCAACTTATGCCTAGAACAGATTAACTCGGTGGCACTCGATGTATGCACAAGGCTTATTCCTCTAAGAAAAAGGAGGAGTAGGTGTAAAACAGAAAGAGACAGGCGCTCCCTTTACAGGCGACGGAAAAGAATAACAGAGCGGCTAAAAGAGGTCAATATATCTGAAATGCGTAGGGAGACACTGGTCAGAGAAATAGCAAGCATCGAACTTAAGCTAAAAGAATCCTCATATCCGACATAGACAAGGATGTCAGCCACAGCACCGTGTCTTCCTTTGCAGATGACACCCGAATCTGCATGACAGTGTCTTCCATTGCAGACACTGCAAGGCTCCAGGCGGACATCAACCAAATCTTTCAGTGGGCTGCAGAAAACAATATGAAGTTCAACGATGAGAAATTTCAATTACTCAGATATGGTAAACATGAGGAAATTAAATCTTCATCAGAGTACAAAACAAATTCTGGCCACAAAATAGAGCGAAACACCAACGTCAAAGACCTGGGAGTGATTATGTCGGAGGATCTCACCTTCAAGGACCATAACATTGTATCAATCGCATCTGCTAGAAAAATGACAGGATGGATAATGAGAACCTTCAAAACTAGGGAGGCCAAGCCCATGATGACACTCTTCAGGTCACTTGTTCTATCTAGGCTGGAATATTGCTGCACTCTAACAGCACCTTTCAAGGCAGGTGAAATTGCCGACCTAGAAAATGTACAGAGAACTTTCACGGCGCGCATAACGGAGATAAAACACCTCAATTACTGGGAGCGCTTGAGGTTTCTAAACCTGTATTCCCTGGAACGCAGGAGGGAGAGATACATGATTATATACACCTGGGAAATCCTAGAGGGACTAGTACCGAACTTGCACACGAAAATCACTCACTACAAAAGCAAAAGACTTGGCAGACGATGCACCATCCCCCCAATGAAAAGCAGGGGTGTCACTAGCACGTTAAGAGACCATACAATAAGTGTCAGGGGCCCAAGACTGTTCAACTGCCTCCCAGCACACATAAGGGGGATTACCAACAGACCTCTGGCAGTCTTCAAGCTGGCACTGGACAAGCACCTAAAGTCAGTTCCTGATTAGCCGGGCTGTGGCTCGTACGTTGGTTTGCGTGCAGCCAGCAGCAACAGCCTGGTTGATCAGGGGCTGATCCACCAGGAGGCCTGGTCACAGACCGGGCCGCGGGGGCGTTGACCCCCGAAACTCTCTCCAGGTAAACTCCAGGTAAACTATGTTAATAATCATCAACAGCAGTAATCAAGTGTCAATATTCAATGGAAATAATCAAGTGACAATAATCAACAACAGCAATAGTCAACAGTGATCAATAATCAAAATGAACAATGACGACAAAACATCACAATCAATCAAACATCTCCCAGTGAACCAGCTATGTTAATTGCTGAACGTATTTATTTTTTTTTTTTAATCTATGGGAAGCGATAAACCTGTAGAAGGCCTATAGAGCCTAGGGAATTGGAAGCATTTTAGTTCCATCCAAGGAAGGAGAGGACAAGGCCAGTTAAGATAAGATAAGATAAGATAAGATTTCGTTCGGATTTTTAACCCCGGAGGGTTAGCCACCCAGGATAACCCAAGAAAGTCAGTGCGTCATCGAGAACTGTCTAACTTATTTCCATTGGGGTCCTTAATCTTGTCCCCCAGGATGCGACCCACACCAGTTGACTAACACTCAGGTACAGTGGACCCCCGCATACCGATTTTAATCCGTGCAAGAGGGGTCATTGTTATGCGAAATAATCGGTATGCGAATGAATTTTCCCCATAAGAAATAATGGAAATCAAATTAATCCGTGCAAGACACCCAAAAGTATGAAAAAAAAAATTTTACCACATGAAATATACATTTTCCCACACACAAAGAGAAGGATACATGCACAATAGTAGAGTAGTACATGCACAGTATATATTGTGCATGTACTAGTCTACTAAATGAAGAATAAATGACACTTACCTTTATTGAAGATGCAGCAATGACTGATGAGACACTGTGTCCTGGGAGTGCCTTTTCCTCCTGAGTACTGTAGGTCCTGTTTGGCATTTTCTTCCAGAACAGGCCTTATCACACTGTGTATGCCACTACGATTCTTAAATCTCTCAAACCAACCTTTGCTGGCTTTAAATTCACCAATATGAGCACTAGTTCCAGGCATTTTTCCCTGTTCACCTGGGTGTTAGTCGACTTGTGTGGGTTGCATCCTGGGAGACAAGATTAAGGACCCCAATGGAAATAAGTTAGACAGTCTTCGATGACACTGACTTTTTTGGGTTATCCTGGGTGGCAAATCCTCTGGGGTTAATTGTTTCTTGGTATTCTCAATAAGCCACACCAACAACGGTGCTACAGCAGCAGCAGCAGCTGACGGTGGTACAGCAGCAACAGACGATGCTACAGCAGCAGCAGACGATGCTACAGCGGCAGCAGATGATGCTACAGCAGCAGCAGCAGCTGACGGTGGTACAGCAGCAACAGACGATGCTACAAAAGCAACAGACGATGTTACAGCAGCAGCAGACGATGCTACAGCAGCAGCAGCAGCTGACAGTGCAGCAGCAGCAGCAGCTGTACCACCAATAGTAGCGATGGTTGATTGGGGTTTATTATACAACCTGGCCAGCTCGGAGACACGCACTCCACTTTCATACTTATCAATGATCTTTTTCTTCATCTCTATTGTAATTCTCACCCTTATTGCTGTAGGGTTGGCACTAGAAGCTTTCTTGGGGCCCATGGTCACTTATTTTCCAGAAAAAGCACCGAAAACACTGTAATAATACGAAATATTCCGATTGTATGCTTGGATGCTACCGCGGAGGCTGGCTGGTAAACAATGCCACCGGCGGAACATGTGAGCGTGGCTCAGGCCGCACATTGGACGCGTCTCGGACGAAAATCGGTGAGCGGGTTTTTAAGCGGTATACGAGGCAAAATTTTTGCGATTAAAGCAAGCGGTATGCGGATTAATCGTTATGTGATGCCATCGGTATGCGGGGGTCCACTGTACCTATTTGCTGCTAGGTAAACAGGACAACAGGTGTAAGGAAACGTGTCGAAATGTTTCCACCCGCTGGGAATCGAACCCGGGCCCTCCGTGTGTGAAGCGGGAGCTTTAGCCACCTTGGATTAAGAGCCCTTTACCGTCAGTGAGGCAACTTACCTTGATTAAGTAAGTTTATTCAGGTATACACAAATACATTTACATAGATTATCATATATAACAGCATATGTGTAGAGAACCTGGGACAACCCAAAAAAGTCAGACAGAGTGACTTATTTCCATTGGGCGCTTCTTTAAAATCATTGCTGTGGCTGCTGTTCACAGGGCTCCTGACCAGCATAATGTGATCAGTTATGAGGGTGTCTTCACAAAATTCAACTTTAATAACAAAAACATACAATGGGAACAAGTCAACCATGTCCTGGTGGCAAAGCTCTCGCTTCACACGGCGAGGCCCGAGTTCGATTCCAGGCGTAGGGGTGGAAACATTAGACGTGTTTCCTTACACCGGTTGCCTATGTTCACCCATCAGTAAAATGGGTACCTAATTTGCCCGAAATGCTCTGCATAACAAGCTGCTTTCTATGTAGCAGTATGTCAATGATGTCAGCTAGAGCTGTATACCTTGTACATGTACTTGTAGTAAATAAAGATATTATATCGTAATGACCATTTAATCTGTTATAGCCCCTTGTATGCAGAGCATACAAGGGCATGTCGGAGGATCTCACCTTCAAGGACCATAACATTGTATCAATCGCATCTGCTAGAAAAATGACAGGATGGATAATGAGAACCTTCAAAACTAGGGAGGCCAAGCCCATGATGACACTCTTCAGGTCACTTGTTCTATCTAGGCTGGAATATTGCTGCACACTAACAGCACCTTTCAAGGCAGGTGAAATTTCAGACCTAGAAAATGTACAGAGAACCTTCACGGCGCACATATCGGAGATAAAACACCTCAATTACTGGGAGCGCTTGAGGTTCCTAAACCTGTATTCCCTGGAATGCAGGCGGGAGAGATACATGATTATATACACCTGGAAAATCCTAGAGGGACTAGTACCGAACTTGGACACGAAAATCACTCACTACGAAAGCAAAAGACTTGGCAGACGATGCAACATCCCCCCAACGAAAAGCAGGGGTGTCACTAGCACGTTAAGAGACCATACAATAAGTGTCAGGGGCCCGAGACTGTTCAACTGCCTCCCAGCATACATAAGGGGGATTACCAACAGACCCCTGGCAGTCTTCAAGCTGGCACTGGACAAGCACCTAAAGTCGGTTCCTGACCAGCCGGGCTGTGGCTCGTACGTTGGTTTGTGTGCAGCCAGCAGCAACAGCCTGGTTGATCAGGCTCTGATCCACCAGGAGGCCTGGTCATAGACCGGGCCGCGGGGGCGTTGACCCCCGGAACTCTCTCCAGGTAAACTCCAGGCCAATATATCTGAAATACGAAGGGAGGAACTGGTCAGAGAAATAGCAAATATCAAACTTAAGCTTAAGGAATCTTGCAAGAGACAAGAATCTCAGGAAGAACTAAAAGCCATTAAGGAAATTGAAAAAAAAAAACTTTTTCTCTTATGCCAAATCTAAGGGTAAAACAACATCCAGTATTGGGCCCCCTGCTTAGGTGAGATGGGACCTACACAAATGACAGCAAGGAAATGAGTGAGATACTAAAGTCCCAATATGACTCGATTTTCAGCGAGCCATTAACCAGATTAAGGGTCGACAATCTAAATGAATTCTTTATGAATGAGACCCAAAATCTGGCCATCTCAAAAATCTCAGATATTATCCTAACACCACAAAACTTTGAAAAGGCAATAAATGACATGCCCATGCACTCTGCCCCAGGCCCAGACTTGTGGAACTTCGTGTTCATCAAGAACTGCAAGAAGCCCCTGTCACATGCCTTCAGCATTTTATGAAGTGGGACAATGGACACGGGTCATCCCACACTCGCTAAAATCAACAGACATAGCCCCTGTGAGGAAAAAGTTCAATAGATAGGAGTAGCGAGTGAGTATATAGTAACAATAGTTTCATTGCCGGTACTTGTTAAGGTAGGGTAAGTCCAGCTCCTGCTGTTCCCCCCCCCCTTTTTCCCCCTCCCCGAAAGCGATAGTTTGATTGCCGGCTGCTTGTTAAGGTAGGGTCAGTCTAGCTCTCGCTATCCCTTCCCCTCCCTCTTCCCCCCTCCCCCAGGAAGGTGACGTGTGGGGCTCCGGCCAATCATTAATCACTCGACTCACAGCTCCCAGCACTACTCTTGGAATGACAGAATGGGTCACCTGCCAACCAACGAGTAGAATTGAAGGAGACGGACTAACGTCCTGAGATGTCCCACGTTTTATCTACTTGCCTGTGCACATGTATGAAGAATCAGGACGTAACCCCTCATCATTGCAGCGGTAAAGAATCTGCTTTCCTGTCATCTGGATAGATTATTTTACGGCTATAGACTCTGTGAAGAATGAGCCGGTGGGTTGTCACCAACACCTGTGACCCCCCCCCCCCCCCCACATCATCAGCAACGGCTACGATTTCAACAACACGCAGTGTCACCAACACCAGACACCCAAGTTTTATATATATTAGCATTTAATTCAGGTATCATTTATATTTTTCATTTTTCATTTTCTTTAATGTAGGATCAATATTTCATATTTAAGTGTTTTATATTTTATATTTTCTAAATAATAAAGTGTTTGTCAGTTTTTGTTCTTTTTCTATGCATTAATTTTCCTGAGGAGGAGCCAGCCTTAGTAATACTGACTGAAGTTGTTACAGGGCTGAGTAAGCCTTCACAAGTGGCGACCTTGCCAGGATCAACTCGACTGAATCAAGATTCAACTCCATCTCGAATCTACCATTGGAACTTTAATGCCACATACCACAGACGGTTACCACCAGCCATGAGTAATCATTCTCTATGGTAGGACTACGGTACAGGTATTTAAAAGATTTGGTGATTGTTATAGTCTCAATTTATTGTAAGTCAAGTCAGGCAGTATATAATAGTTAATTCTGCCACCTTTCTTTCGAGCTTGAAACACTTTGGAGGATTAGACTCTAGGGACCCGAGATTTTCCAGTGACAATTTGTTTCATTGAGCTCTTTATTATATCAAGGGAACTGTCGTAGGACACTCTTGATTTGTTGGTGAGAAGATTGGATGGTCAAGGGACCCCATTCTACTTACTGTTTGCTCGGAGCCAGCACAGAACCCTTCGTTTTCATTAATACATATTGTTTAATTGAAGTAGGGATCGAGCCCTCTGGTTTATTTACAGTTTGAGCAGAGCAGGAATTGAACCCTCCATTTTCTTTGATACCCATTTCATTTTCCCCTGATAGTTTAAGTTATTCTTGCAAATATGGAGGAATACCAGTTTTGGATGAATGCTGGAAGTTAGGAATAACAGGGAAAAATTTAGAATCTTTCATTAGTGCTAAAATCCAGGAAAGAATTGAAAAGGACAGAGAGAGAATCGAAAGAGAAGAGGAAAAGGAGAGATTGAGAATCGAAATAGAAGAGAAAAAGGAGAAAGAGAACCTTGAAAGACAGGAGAAAAAGGAGAGAGAGAGAATTGAAAGAGAAAGCCAAGAAAGACAGAAAGAGAGCACGAAGACAAAAAAGAGCGTGATAGACTTGATCGTGAGGAGAGAGCTAGAGTGCGTGAGGAACAAGTTAAATTAAGAGAAGTTGAGGAAAGAGCAAAGGATAGAGAAGTTGAGGAAAAAGCTAGAGAACTTGAGTTAAGAGAGAGAGAAAAAGCTCACCTTGAATTAGAGAATAAAAAGTTAACTTTTACACAACAACAATTAGAGGAAGGAGTAATTGAACATCATGCAGCTAGTGCACATATTCCAACACCTAATTTACCTCCCTTCACAGAGGGTGAAGACATTACTTCATACATTATCAGGTTTGAAAATACCGCTACCCTCTGTGAATGGCCTGCTGACACCTGGGCTACCAGGTTAGGAATGTTATTTTCTGATACAGCTTTGAATATCTATGCAACTTTGTCGCAGGATATATGTAATTATAACCTACTGAAGAAGGCGATCCTTAAAGCATATCAAAAAAACACAAATTCTTACAGGAAAGTTTTCAGGTATGCCACCTTACAGCTTGGCCAGAACTTTAAGGAGTTACAGGTAACACTCTTTCGTTTGTTCTACTTTTGGATAGAGAGTTCAGGAATTGATCACAGTTATGAATCTCTTAGAGACTTCATGGTTGCTGACCAGTTCCTGACAGCTCTTCCCCACTAGATAAGCACATTCATTAGAGAACGTAACCTGATTAAAGCTGAGGAAGTTGCTGAGGCCGCTGACTTGTATGCTGAGGCTCACAATTCCTATAAAGACCTAAAGGGATCGAACCCTAAGGGCAAGGGTTCATCAGACCTTAAGAAATCAAAGCCTCTAGTGGAAAGTAAAATGACTTCTTTTATTCCTGTTTGTCATTTGTGTGGTGTTAAGGGACATAAACGTCCAGATTGTCCTTCTAAGAAGGTCCAAAAAGTTGGAAGATGTTTTAAAGACTGTAATGACCAAGCACCCCTCTGTTCAGGAACAGTTAATGGACTTAATGTATCTACCATTTTACTAGACACTGGATGCACATGTATAGTCATTTCTGATAAGCTGTTCCCTAACCTTAAAGAAACTCATTCCTCTGCTATACTTTCAGACTACTTGGGCCGTACGGACACTTTTCCTACCATCCGTTGTTACATTAGGTCTAAATGGTTCACAGGTTGGTCTGAAGCCGAACTAGCTCCCATCACTTCTTGCTCCGTACTAATAGGTAATGTAAAAGGTGCCATTCTTCCTTCTGAGGTTGACCTTTCATCACCAAAGATGGACATAAGCTTTTCAGATCCTCTTCCTGTAGAGTCAGAGAAGCCCCTCGAAAGTTCAGATGAGACAATGTCTCGTGAGATTCATGTGGGATTAACCCTTTGAGGGTCGACAGGCCCTCTCCGAAACTCGTTCTCAGGGTCGGCCAAATTTAAAAAAAAAAAAATTATTTTCTCTTATGAAAAGATAGAGAATCTTTTCCCGATCATAAAGACACCAAAAGTTTGAAATTTGATAGAAAACTTACGGAATTATGCTCTCGCAAAGTTAGCGGTCTCGGCGATGTTTACGCATCGGCGATTTTGCCCACTTTGAGCCCCATTTTCGGCCAATTTCACTGTACTAGTCGACAAAAAACATGAATATTTCGCTAGAACTCCATTTTTTCTATCGAATGGGTGCAAGAAACCACTCATTTATGAAATTCAACTATCCAGTACAGTGGTCAGAATTTAGCAATTTTGCCAATTTCACACAAATTTCAAAAGATGCCAATTTCCGAATAGGGTCCAGAATAAACAAGAAAGACATTCCTAGCACTAAAATGACATTTCCTCTAGTCATTAGTAATGTCTCAAGGCCCCTCTTATATTCTTTTGCTTTCCACTTTGAATTTTTATTTTCACAAAAAATATAAGATTTACTGTTATGCAGACTACTGCATTAGTGTAAAAAATGGTATAAATATTATTGGTGCACTTGTGAAAGAATATTAGACTCACCAGTTGACGTGTATTGCACGCTTGGCACGATTTGTGTACTTTTGAAGTTTGGTAAAAATCGAACATTTCTGCTACTTTGAGCTCAATTTCAAGGCACTTTTCTTTGTAAAACCAGTCAAAATCATCTCAATTTCTGTAATATGTCTTCCATTCTATAAAATGAGACCAAGAAAACTAGAATACAACAATAAATACCATACGAAAATACACTGCAAAGTCGCTGATTTATTCAAAAAAAATGGTCAAAGTTTTTTTTTTCTCATTATGCACTGTGTGCTGCAGGATTTTTTTTAGACTGTGCACACTGACCACATAGACCCATTCTTTCATATGAAGGCCTACCAGCTTTCTCCCACTAGATTTGAGGCCGCTAGAATTTATGAGTACTAGTACGTCAAAAACCCCTACGCGTAAGACGTACTAGTACGACGAAAACCCTCAAAGGGTTAAAAACCAGTGATGCTACTCTCGAAAGCGAGGTAGTAGGATCACCGGTTCACTTGTTACATGAAAGTGAAGATATCACCTCCGATACTATAAATGTCTTGACTAGGGCTCAGACCAAAGCCCAGGCTTCTCCTACTGTCCATCCTTTGATTTTCCCTGACTTCAAGCCTTTAGATATATCAAAGGACTCTTGTCAATTTACAACGTAATTGCCCTTCTCTTCAGAATTGCCATAATGCAGCTAAACAAAATCAAGTTATTCAAAGGAAAAACTTTTCATATAAATTTGAATATATAAAAGGTATCTTGTGCTCCGGGTTTTCTGGTGTTTTCACGGTCGCTCTTATGTGCTAGAACTTTAATTTGTGTCATCAATCCTATACGATACATCCCTCTAGCGCCTGGAACCAATCTTGGGCGGAAAACATTATATACTGAGTCAAAAAAGGAGAATTAGTGTGCACTACCTAGCAGAGTTTACTGCCAGAGGGGAATCATAGGCCTGTGTCCCGTGTGAAAAAAATAATAATAATTGAACTTTGTGTCAGAGGAAAGAAAGTCTCCCTGAAAACATTGAGTATACATAGTGTATAGTGTATACTACAGTGGCTCCCTAGTATATTGATGATAAAGGCTAAAGTGTCATTTGAAAACAGGTGAATTTGTAAATGAAGTGATAAGCCTATAGAGGCAGGTGCCAGAAGTCGCCAGAAACTTAGCACAGGTCAGCTGTTTTTAATAATCTTCCTGGCCTGCTAGTGTACTTGCATATAATCTAGTGATACCAGTGAATAGCAGAATACAGTGTTGTAGTAGCAACTAACCAGTATTATAATGGTACTTAGTGGAGTGGAGTGACTTTCATTAGTTTCTTTTTTCTTGAAATACCAGACGTATACTGTGAATTTCATATAACCTGTAGTTACCAGCGGTCACAATATACACAACGAGAAGCAATTATTACTACAGAAAAAGCGTCCTTCCTCCAAAATTTCCACCAGTCAACTATAGTGATAATATAGCATTTATTGTGGTGGAGACGGAAAAAAAAAATAGAAAAGCTAGATACAGCGATTGATAAACAAGGGTGGAGGTCGACCGTTCGTCATTGTAGGAGTGCCAGCAGTCACCGGCTCTTCAACACGCAAGTTATACTTTTGTATCAATCAAATCACATATTACTCGGGTAGATAATTTCCAGTAGATCCTTCATGTGTTAGCTCAAATCACCGACCAGTATGGTTTAAATAAGTGACCCACTGATCAGATCAGATAGACTGGTCCGAACCCTTGACTGGTCCGAACCCTGGACTGGTTTCAAACGGTTTCGTTGTGCACTACCTAGCAGGTTATTAATAGAATATTCAAGAGGTTGCTAGTAGAATTGCAGTAAATCAACCATTCAAATCATTATGAAGCTGTGTGTAGTCTGTGGTCAGTCAAACAAACGGGCTTCCACTTGCATAAATTGTCATTTTTGTGGAAATTGGTGTCACGCCCCTTGTGCAGAAATCCAAGAACTAGCTACAAGCAGTATTAAAACAGGGAAGTGTTTTTGGGTATGCCCAAATGAGATAAATCTGTGGACTAAAATCACAAGGGTATTAAAAGAGGTCAACATCAAAGCTGCTTTCATAGAAAACCTGGAAGCTTTCTACAACAGATGGGAACATAAAAAGTCTGGGCTGAATGGTACTGCCCATGTAGTCAGAAACTGTAAGGCTGGAGATGATGTCCTGGGAGACAGTAATGGTGAAGCTGGAGGTGCTGTCCTGGGAGACTAATGGTGAAGCTGGAGGTGCTGTCCTGGGAGACAGTAATGGTGAAGCTGGAGGTGCTGTCCTGGGAGACAGTAATGGTGAAGCTGGAGATGCTGTCCTGGGAGACAGTAATGGGGAAGCTGGAGATGCTGTCCTGGGAGACAGTAATGGTGAAGCTGGAGATTTTGTCCAGGTAGTCGGGAATTATACACAGGAAGGAATACATATAAATGACCTCATAGGGGACAGGAGCCATAGTAGGGAAACAAGTGTAGTCAAAGATAAGATAAAACCAATATTGCAAACTAGAAATACCGCAGGAAATAGCAAACAAGAGGACTCCACTAGCAATAGTGAGGATATATTACCAAAAACAACTGGTGGGAGCTCCATTGTTGGTGCTAGGGAGGATAGAAGTAAGACAGGGAAACATGCACCAACAGGGAATACAGTCACAGAAACCCAAGGCAAACGGAAACCAAGCCTGTGCACATACTATGCACTCGGTATCTGCTGGCATGGGAAATCTGGAAAAACAGATGGGACGTGCAACTATGACCACCCTAGAAAATGCCATGCCCATATGACAACAGGAAAATGCAAACTCCCTTCCTGTAAGCTTTTTCACCCTGAGCTGTGTACCTCTTCAGTACAGGAAAGACTGTGCTATAACTTAAATTGCCAGGCATACCATCTAAAGGGGACAAAAAGATACAAAACATCCAGGCCATGGGAAAACCTGGGTAGCCACAGCCACTCAAGAGGGAGAGGTTTTTTAGTGCCAGGAAGGAAAAAAAACTGGCAGGAAATGGCAGAAATCGTACACCAAATCCAGTCATTCCTGGAGTGGAACCACAGTCGATGGCCTCCACTCCAAACCAACAGATACAGATACTAATGCCAAAAAAAAAATCCCCCCCCAGTACCAACAATACCACCAGTCCGATAACATTCTTCTTTGCAAATATACAGGGTCTAAAGCCAGCAACAAACAACAAAATACCTTTCATCCGTGGACTGCTTGCAGAGGCAAAGGCAATGTTCGCGGCTTTCACTGAGACCCACATAAAGGATCACTTGGACAACGAAATATGGATCCCAGGTTACAACCTATACAGATGTGACAGAGTGAACAGGCAAAAGGGGGGGGGGTTGGCCTGTACATTGCAGAGTCACTTGTTTGCACAGAACTGCTAAATGCCTCAAATGATGTAGTGGAAGTTTTAGCAGTAAAGGTCGAGAACCAAAACCTAGTCATTGTGGTAGTCTACAAGCCTCCGGATGCAACATCCCAGCAATTCCAGGAACAGCTGTTAAAAATTGACCACTGTCTGGAAAACCTTCCAGCTCCTGCACATAACATCTTGCTCCTGGTGGATTTCAACTTTATTTTTTTTTTTTTTTTATTATCACACCGGCCGATTCCCACCAAGGCAGGGTGGCCCGAAAAAGAAAAACTTTCACCATCATTCACTCCATCACTGTCTTGCCAGAAGGGTGCTTTACACTACAGTTTTTAAACTGCAACATTAACACCCCTCCTTCAGAGTGCAGGCACTGTACTTCCCATCTCCAGGACTCAAGTCCGGCCTGCCGGTTTCCCTGAATCCCTTCATAAATGTTACTTTGCTCACACTCCAACAGCACGTCAAGTATTAAAAACCATTTGTCTCCATTCACTCCTATCAAACACGCTCACGCATGCCTGCTGGAAGTCCAAGCCCCTCGCACACAAAACCTCCTTTACCCCCTCCCTCCAACCCTTCCTAGGCCGACCCCTACCCCGCCTTCCTTCCACTACAGACTGATACACTCTTGAAGTCATTCTGTTTCGCTCCATTCTCTCTACATGTCCGAACCACCTCAACAACCCTTCCTCAGCCCTCTGGACAACAGTTTTGGTAATCCCGCACCTCCTCCTAACTTCCAAACTACGAATTCTCTGCATTATATTCACACCACACATTGCCCTCAGACATGACATCTCCACTGCCTCCAGCCTTCTCCTCGCTGCAACATTCATCACCCACGCTTCACACCCATATAAGAGCGTTGGTAAAACTATACTCTCATACATTCCCCTCTTTGCCTCCAAGGACAAAGTTCTTTGTCTCCACAGACTCCTAAGTGCACCACTCACTCTTTTTCCCTCATCAATTCTATGATTCACCTCATCTTTCATAGACCCATCCGCTGACACGTCCACTCCCAAATATCTGAATACGTTCACCTCCTCCATACTCTCTCCCTCCAATCTGATATTCAATCTTTCATCACCTAATCTTTTTGTTATCCTCATAACCTTACTCTTTCCTGTATTCACCTTTAATTTTCTTCTTTTGCACACCCTACCAAATTCATCCACCAATCTCTGCAACTTCTCTTCAGAATCTCCCAAGAGCACAGTGTCATCAGCAAAGAGCAGCTGTGACAACTCCCACTTTGTGTGTGATTCTTTATCTTTTAACTCCACGCCTCTTGCCAAGACCCTCGCATTTACTTCTCTTACAACCCCATCTATAAATATATTAAACAACCACGGTGACATCACACATCCTTGTCTAAGGCCTACTTTTACTGGGAAAAAATTTCCCTCTTTCCTACATACTCTAACTTGAGCCTCACTATCCTCGTAAAAACTCTTCACTGCTTTCAGTAACCTACCTCCTACACCATACACTTGCAACATCTGCCACATTGCCCCCCTATCCACCCTGTCATACGCCTTTTCCAAATCCATAAATGCCACAAAGACCTCTTTAGCCTTATCTAAATACTGTTCACTTATATGTTTCACTGTAAACACCTGGTCCACACACCCCCTACCTTTCCTAAAGCCTCCTTGTTCATCTGCTATCCTATTCTCCGTCTTACTCTTAATTCTTTCAATTATAACTCTACCATACACTTTACCAGGTACACTCAACAGACTTATCCCCCTATAATTTTTGCACTCTCTTTTATCCCCTTTGCCTTTATACAAAGGAACTATGCATGCTCTCTGCCAATCCCTAGGTACCTTACCCTCTTCCATACATTTATTAAATAATTGCACCAACCCCTCCAAAACTATATCCCCACCTGCTTTTAACATTTCTATCTTTATCCCATCAATCCCGGCTGCCTTACCCCCTTTCATTTTACCTACTGCCTCACGAACTTCCCCCACACTCACAACTGGCTCTTCCTCCCTCCTACAAGATGTTATTCCTCCTTGCCCTATACACGAAATCACAGCTTCCCTATCTTCATCAACATTTAACAATTCCTCAAAATATTCCTTCCATCTTCCCAATACCTCTAACTCTCCATTTAATAACTCTCCTCTCCTATTTTTAACTGACAAATCCATTTGTTCTCTAGGCTTTCTTAACTTGTTAATCTCACTCCAAAACTTTTTCTTATTTTCAACAAAATTTGTTGATAACATCTCACCCACTCTCTCATTTGCTCTCTTTTTACATTGCTTCACCACTCTCTTAACTTCTCTCTTTTTCTCCATATACTCTTCCCTCCTTGCATCACTTCTACTTTGTAAAAACTTCTCATATGCTAACTTTTTCTCCCTTACTACTCTCTTTACATCATCATTCCACCAATCGCTCCTCTTCCCTCCTGCACCCACTTTCCTGTAACCACAAACTTCTGCTGAACACTCTAACACTACATTTTTAAACCTACCCCATACCTCTTCGACCCCATTGCCTATGCTCTCATTAGCCCATCTATCCTCCAATAGCTGTTTATATCTTACCCTAACTGCCTCCTCTTTTAGTTTATAAACCTTCACCTCTCTCTTCCCTGATGCTTCTATTCTCCTTGTATCCCATCTACCTTTTACTCTCAGTGTAGCTACAACTAGAAAGTGATCTGATATATCTGTGGCCCCTCTATAAACATGTACATCCTGAAGTCTACTCAACAGTCTTTTATCTACCAATACATAATCCAACAAACTACTGTCATTTCGCCCTACATCATATCGTGTATACTTATTTATCCTCTTTTTCTTAAAATATGTATTACCTATAACTAAACCCCTTTCTATACAAAGTTCAATCAAAGGGCTCCCATTATCATTTACACCTGGCACCCCAAACTTACCTACCACACCCTCTCTAAAAGTTTCTCCTACTTTAGCATTCAAGTCCCCTACCACAATTACTCTCTCACTTGGTTCAAAGGCTCCTATACATTCACTTAACATCTCCCAAAATCTCTCTCTCTCCTCTGCATTCCTCTCTTCTCCAGGTGCATACACGCTTATTATGACCCACTTCTCGCATCCAACCTTTACTTTAATCCACATAATTCTTGAATTTACACATTCATATTCTCTTTTCTCCTTCCATAACTGATCATTTAACATTACTGCTACCCCTTCCTTTGCTCTAACTCTCTCAGATACTCCAGATTTAATCCCATTTATTTCCCCCCACTGAAACTCTCCTACCCCCTTCAGCTTTGTTTCGCTTAGGGCCAGGACATCCAACTTCTTTTCATTCATAACATCAGCAATCATCTGTTTCTTGTCATCCGCACTACATCCACGCACATTTAAGCAACCCAGTTTTATAAAGTTTTTCTTCTTCTCTTTTTTAGTAATTGTATACAGGAGAAGGGGTTACTAGCCCATTGCTCCCGGCATTTTAGTCGCCTCATACGACACGCATGGCTTACGGAGGAAAGATTCTTTTCCACTTCCCCATGGACAATAGAAGAAATAAAAAAGAACAAGAGCTATTTAGAAAAAGGAGAAAAACCTAGATGTATGTATATATATATATGCATGTGCGTGTCTGTGAAGTGTGACCAAAGTGTAAGTAGGAGTAGCAAGATATCCCTGTTATCTTAGCGTGTTTATGAGACAGAAAAAGAAACCAGCAATCCTACCATCATGCAAAACAGTTACAGGTTTTTGTTTCACAGTCATCTGGCAGGACGGTAGTACTTCCCTGGGTGGTTGCTGTCTACCAACCTACTACCTACTTAAGGCAACTTAAGGCACCTAAAATGGAGGAATATAGCAAATAATATTGTTGCAGTAATAACACCAGGAGGCAGCTCTGATGAAAACTCACACTCACGAGAGCTTTTAAATCTCTGCACAAAATTCGATTTAAACCAGCAAATAATAGAGCCTACTAGACTGGAGAATACACTAGACCTCATCTTCACTAACAATGATGATCTGATAAGAAATGTCACCATATCAAAAACAATATACTCAGATCACAACATAATTGAGGTTCAGTCATGTATGCGCGGAGCCCCAGACCGACATAATGAGATTAGTCACGAGGGAGCATTCACCAAATTCAACTTCAATAACAAAAACATAAAGTGGGACCAAGTAAACCAAGTCCTAACCGATATAAGCTGGGAAGATATGCTAAGCAACACAGACCCCAACTTATGCCTAGAACAGATTAACTCAGTGGCACTCGATGTATGCACAAGGCTTATTCCTCTAAGAAAGAGGAGGAGTAGATGTAAAACAGAAAGAGACAGGCGCTCCCTTTACAGGCGACGGAAAAGAATAACAGAGCGGCTAAAAGAGGTCAATATATCTGAAATGCGTAGGGAGACACTGGTCAGAGAAATAGCAAGCATCGAACTTAAGCTAAAAGAATCCTTTAGGAGTCAGGAATCGCGGGAAGAACTAAAAGCCATAAATGAAATCGAAAGAAACCCAAAGTATTTCTTCTCCTATGCCAAATCAAAATCGAGAACAACGTCCAGTATTGGGCCCCTACTTAAACAAGATGGGTCCTACACAGATGACAGCAAGTAAATGAGTGAGCTACTCAAGTCCCAATATGACTCAGCTTTTAGCAAGCCGCTAACCAGACTGAGAGTCGAAGATCAAAATGAATTTTTTATGAGAGAGCCACAAAATTTGATTAACACAAGCCTATCCGATGTTATCCTGACGCCAAATGACTTCGAACAGGCGATAAATGACATGCCCATGCACTCTGCCCCAGGGCCAGACTCATGGAACTCTGTGTTCATCAAGAACTGCAAGAAGCCCCTATCACGAGCCTTTTCCATCCTACGGAGAGGGAGCATGGACACAGGGGTCGTCCCACAGTTACTAAAAACAACAGACATAGCCCCACTCCACAAAGGGGGCAGTAAAGCAACAGCAAAGAACTACAGACCAATAGCACTAACATCCCATATCATAAAAATCTTTGAAAGGGTCCTAAGAAGCAAGATCACCACCCATCTAGAAACCCATCAGTTACACAACCCAGGGCAACATGGGTTTAGAACAGGTCGCTCCTGTCTGTCTCAACTATTGGATCACTATGACAAGGTCCTAAATGCACTAGAAGACAAAAAGAATGCAGATGTAATATATACAGACTTTGCAAAAGCCTTCGACAAGTGTGACCATGGCGTAATAGCGCACAAAATGCGTGCTAAAGGAATAACAGGAAAAGTCGGTCGATGGATCTATAATTTCCTCACTAACAGAACAGAGAGAGTAGTCGTCAACAGAGTAAAGTCCGAGGCAGCTACGGTGAAAAGCTCTGTTCCACAAGGCACAGTACTCGCTCCCATCTTGTTCCTCATCCTCATATCCGACATAGACAAGGATGTCAGCCACAGCACCGTGTCTTCCTTTGCAGATGACACCCAAATCTGCATGACAGTGTCTTCCATTGCAGACACTGCAAAGCTCCAGGCGGACATCAACCAAATCTTCCAGTGGGCTGCAGAAAACAATATGAAGTTCAACGATGAGAAATTTCAATTACTCAGATATGGTAAACATGAGGAAATTAAATCTTCATCAAAGTACAAAACAAATTCTGGCCACAAAATAGAGCGAAACACCAACGTCAAAGACCTGGGAGTGATCATGTCGGAGGATCTCACCTTCAAGGACCATAACATTGTATCAATCGCATCTGCTAGAAAAATGACAGGATGGATAATGAGAACCTTCAAAACTAGGGAGACCAAGCCTATGATGACACTCTTCAGGTCACTTGTTCTATCTAGGCTGGAATATTGCTGCACACTAACAGCACCTTTCAAGGCAGGTGAAATTGCCAACCTAGAAAATGTACAGAGAACTTTCACAGCGCGCATAACGGAGATAAAACACCTCAATTATTGGGAGCGCTTGAGGTTCCTAAACCTGTATTCCCTGGAACGCAGGAGGGAGAGATACATGATTATATACACCTGGAAAATCCTAGAGGGACTAGTACCGAACTTGCACACGAAAATCACTCACTACGAAAGCAAAAGACTTGGCAGACGATGCACCATCCCCCCAATGAAAAGCAGGGGTGTCACTAGCACGTTAAGAGACCATACAATAAGTGTCAGGGGCCCGAGACTGTTCAACTGCCTCCCAGCACACATAAGGGGGATTACCAACAGACCCCTGGCAGTCTTCAAGCTGACACTGGACAAGCACCTAAAGTCAGTTCCGGATCAGCCGGGCTGTGGCTCGTACGTTGGTTTGCGTGCAGCCAGCAGCAACAGCCTGGTTGATCAGGCTCTGATCCACCAGGAGGCCTGGTCACAGACCGGGCCGCGGGGGCATTGACCCCCGGAACTCTCTCCAGGTAAACTCCAGGTATAAGTCGGTATTCAAATTAAATTCAGATGAGATAGACTATTCCATCTTAGTTGTTCCAAGTCAATGCAGAGAGACTGTCCTTAAAATGGCTCATGACCTGCCAGTGGCCGGACATTTCTCGCTTTGTAAAACCTTAAATAAAATTAGGGAAACCTATTTTTGGCCTAAAATGTCCTCAGATGTCACTACCTATTGTAGATCGTGTAAAGTTTGCCAACTGTCATCCTCCCGAGGTACCAGGCGAGTACCTATGGTCAAAATGCCTATCTTTACGGTACCTTTTGAAAGAGTAGCTATTGACATCGTTGGTCCTTTATCTACACTTTCATCTGGGGGACATAGATATATATTAACCTTAGTTGATTATGCTTCAAGTTTCCCTGAAGCCGTACCCTTAAAGATCATAACTACTACAGAGGTGGCTGAAGCACTTTTGTCCATCTTCTCCAGAGTGGGCATCCCTAGAGAAATTTTGTCTGACCGTGGGACACAATTCACATCTGACTTAATGCAACATCTCTACCAACTTCTGGGAGTGAAGCCTCTCTTCACCACACCCTATCATCCCAGCTGTAATGGGAGGATTGAGCGCCAGCATTCGATTCTCAAGTCCATTTTAAGGAAACTTTGCTCCCTTAAACCTAAGGAGTGGCATCGTTACCTACCCTGTGCTTTGTTTGCCATGAGGGAAGTTCCCAGTGACTCTGGGGTTTTCACCTTTTGAACTTCTCTATGGTAGACAGGCCAGAGGTCCATTGTCCATCCTTCATGACTTATGGACTAATGAGGTAAATGCTGAGGTTCAGTCTTCTTACCAGTTTCTCCTTGACCTTAGATCCAAACTTGAGGAGACCTCTGACATAGTTTTGAAAAACTTACACTTGTCAATGGACCAATACAAAACCTATTTTGATTCCAAAAGTCAGAGGAGAAGTTTTAAAGTAGGGGATGAAGTTCTTGTACTTTTGCCTAAGTCAAATAAATTATTAGTAGCATGGAAAGGTCCATATAAAGTATTAAAAATTTGTGGGAAAGTTGATTACCTCATAGAAGTCAAGGGGAAACCTAAGCTGTATCATATCAACATCCTTAAGAAATATTACCGAAGAAATTCGGTTAACTGCCTTAATAACTTTGACTTAGTTTTTCCACACGAACTTGATAAAACAACTGAAGAATGTAAAGTGTGCGTAATTGACACCTCTAACTTAGACTATGATAGAGAACTACATGACTTGGTGACTCTTGACCACTCGGGCGCAACAAACATTAATATTAATGAATCTTTGGATGACCATAAGAGACATGAACTACTTCAGTGTGTGAGTAACTTCTCAGACTTCTTTACTGATATTCCAGGTGTCACCTCCACGGTAGTCCATAAGATTGACTTAGTGACGGACAATCCTATCAAACGGAAATTATACCCAGTTCCAGTTCACCTTAGGGATGCATTTGACCGAGAGGTAGACAAATTATTAAAACTAAAGATCATTGAACCTTCAGTATCTGCATATTGCTCACCAGTAGTCATGGTTAAGGAGGATAATTCATATAGACTTGCTATTGACTTCAGAGGCCTTAATGCTATAACTCGGTGGGATGCTGAGCCTATGCTCTTAATAGATAGCGATCTACACAAATTTTATGACGCTTCCTTCTTTTCAGAGATTGATATTGCGCAGGCATATCATCAAGTAATGTTAGATCCTTCTTCTAAGCCATACGCCGCTTTTCCTACACACCAAGGACTGATGCAGTATAGAACTATGCCCTTCGGGTTGGTAACTGCCTGTGCTACCTACGTGAGACTGATGAGGAAGGTTATGGGTAATATGCCAAATGTTTCAGTTTATTTTGATAACATTTACGTAATGACATCCACGTGGGGCGAACATATCTATTACTCTAACCAATTATCTTGTATTAGCACCACTTGCTTTAGTCATGAATATGGAGAATACATTTTTGCTAATTTTACTGTAAAAAACCTTAAGACGCCTATAACAATCGGTGCCATTTACCGGATACCCCACACAAACATCCCAAATTTCATTGAGAAATTAAAGGCACTGATAACAAACAGACATATGAATAAGCACCACCTCTTAGCTGGAGACTTCAACATCAACCTTGGCCTACTAGATGATCAGCCTGTAACTGATTTCATCAACAATATGAACAACACACTTCTCATACCAACAATAACTAAACCAACCAGGCTCACTGAAACAAGTGCAACCATAATAGACCACATATGGACCAATATACTAGCCCCCCTTAAATCAGGGATAATCACAGATAGCACTACAGACCACTACCCTACCTTCCTCTTGAGAAACATTAGTAAACCACCACTTGAATACAACAAAGTTTCATTTAGACTCAATGATGAGGCCTCAATAAGGAAGTTCACAGCTGACCTAGAGACTGTTGACTGGCCTACAGAATTCTCCAAGGCCAATGGTATTGATGACTGGACAGACATTTTTCTTAACAAATTACTTAGACTATACAACAAACGTTGTCCTATAAAAACGAAACAGATCACAAACAAACAGCTTGGTTGCCCATGGCTAACCAGCACCATTCTGAAATCCATTGATAAGAAACACCAATATGAAAAGCAATATAGACAGGGCTTAATACACAAAGATATTCTTAAACACTATTCATCAGTCCTCACCAAAGTAATAAAGAAAGCCAAACAACTATACTACTCCAGTAGATTCACTGACACAAGAGGAGATATAAAAAAAAGACCTGGAAAACACTCTCACAAGAATATTGTCCTAACTAAACCTAATGAAACACCACTGCAACCCACTGACACAGCTAACAAGATAAACGACTTCTTCTCAACCATAGGTTCTAATCTCGCCAATAAAATCCCACGTACCAATGCCCATGCCGGGGACTACCTAGATGGGAAGTTCCCAAATTCCTTCTATCTTGCTCCAACTGAGCCCACGGAAGTCACCGAGATTATAAAGTCACTTAAAAATAACTCAGGGAATCTGTCTCATGTCCCACCATTATTGTACAAGAGAGCGGCCCATATCCTTTCGCATGCTATTTCATTACTTTTTAACAAGTCACTAGAAACTAGCACCTTCCCGAAACTACTCAAGATGGCAAGGGTTACACCAATACATAAAGGTGGTGACCCTACAGATTTAAACAACTATAGGCCAATATCAAACTTACCATTGCTATCCAAAATCTTTGAGAAACTTGTGCACAGGAGACTCTTTTCATTTATAACGGCACAAAACATACTCAACCCCTGCCAATTTGGATTCAGGAAAAATAAAAGCACTAACGATGCAATCATAAAAATGCTAGATCTGCTTTACACAGCATTGGAAAATAAGGAATATCCACTAGGAATTTTTATTGACCTAAGAAAAGCTTTTGACACAGTAGACCACGGCATCCTACTCCACAAACTTGGCCATGACTCAAGAAATCGTAATGACACGATTGCAAACAAACCATACCCCCGGCCGGGATTGAACCCACGGTCATAGAGTCTCAAAACTCCAGCCCGTCGCGTTAGCCACTAGACCAGCTAGCCACAATAAGATTCATCCAACTAGGTATATTTCTACACCATAGGAAGGTTAGCACAGGCACCACTGTGACCACAAATGCAAGTTTTTACAGACGAATCTCCAGCTAGCGTGGCCGTGACGAACTCTAGCTCAAGTCCCTTCACTGCCGTCAACATGACGGCAGTGACGGCTAGCTGGTCTAGTGGCTAACGCGACGGGCTGGAGTTTTGAGACTCTATGACCGCGGGTTCAATCCCGGCCGGGGGTATGGTTTGTTTACAATCATGTCATTACGATTTCTTGAGTCATGTTGACGGCAGTGAAGAGACTTGAGCTAGAGTTCGTCACGGCCACGCTAGCTGGAGATTCGTCTGTAAAAACTTGCATTTGTGGTCACAGTGGTGCCTGTGCTAACCTTCCTATGGTGTAGAAATATACCTAGTTGGATGAATCTTATTGTGGCTAGCTGGTCTAGTGGCTAACGCGATGGGCTGGAGTTTTGGGACTCTATGACCGCGGGTTCAATCCCAGCCGGGGGTATGGTAACTTGGCAATTATGGTATAAGAGGCCATGCGCTTGCATATTTCAAATCTTACCTTACTAATAGGTATCAGTATGTCACCATTAAAGACACAGCATCAACAACACAGCCACTTGATACTGGAGTTCCGCAGGGAAGTGTCCTTGGTCCCCTGCTCTTCCTCATATACATCAATGATCTTCCAAACGTATCTCAACACCTGAACCCCATTCTCTTTGCTGATGACACGACTTATGTCATCTCTCACCCTAATCTTGCCACCCTCAACACCATTGTTAATGAGGAGCTGATCAAAATATCGACTTGGATGACAGCCAATAAACTTACGCTTAACGCTGACAAAACCTACTACATTATGTTTGGTAGCAGAGCAGGAGATGCGCAAATTAACATTAAGATCGACAACACTCTAACTGCCAGGCATAATGAGGGCAAATTCCTAGGCCTATACCTCGACAACAACCTGAACTTCAGCACCTATATCCAACACATAACCAAAAAAGTATCCAAAATGGTTGGGATCCTCTCTAAGATACGATACTACGTGCCGCAAACTGCCCTTCTCACACTATACCATTCACTTATATATCCATACCTCACCTATGCTATCTGTGCTTGAGGTTCAACTGCAGCAACACACCTAAAGCCAATAATAACCCAACAAAAAGCCACAGTAAGAATAATCACTAAATCCCATCCCTGGCAACACACCCCCCACTCTTCATAGATCTAAACTTACTCCCTGTTCAGTACATCCACACTTACTACTGTGCAATCTACATCTACAGGACCTTAAATTCCAATATTAACCTTGACCTAAAACACTTTCTTGATAGTTGTGACAGAACCCACAGGCACAACACCAGACACAAACATCTCTATGACATTCCCCGTGTCCGACTAAACCTTTACAAAAATTCAATGTACAGGAAGGCCCCACTTATACGGCGGGTTAGGTTCCAGGCTACCGCCGTAAAGCGGAAATCGCCGTAAAGTGGAACACCCTTTTTTTCCACTTATAAATGCATACAAACACTAGATAACAAGTTTACACTAACATATATTAAGTTAGCAATAGAACCAGGCATCAAAAAACAATAAAAAGGTACAATACACACATAGTGCACTCATTACTTACCTTAAAATATTTATAGTCTTAATCTAGGGTGAGACAAGTAGTATTTATTGTAAGAAATCAAGTGTGGTATGTATTGTAATAGCCTCACCAGGCCACCCCACCCACACATACTATTCTATGATATTTAAGCATCCCAGAGCGATAAAATGTATATACAGTTCACTCATTACTTACCTTAAAATATTTGTAGTCTTAATGTAGGGTCAGGAGTAAGTAAATGAGATAAAACGAATAAATGAGAGAGAGAAAGAATGAATACATGAGAGGGGGCAGGCGCAGTTATGTAAACAAACCAGGCGAAGGTAAGTTTTGTAAACAAACGAAGTGTACACGTCTGGTTTGTGTACAAGTTACATTGTGTACAGGTTGTCTCTACATTGATACGGTAGAATTAATAAAGAAGAACACTCCCATTCTCATGTAACATCATTTTGAGAAGAAATGAAGCTCTGAGTGAAGGCAATGGAAATAAGTCACACTGACTTTTTTGGGTTATCCTAGGTTCTCTACACGTATGTTGTTATGTATGATAATCTATGTAACTGTATTTGTGTATACCTGAATAAACTTACTTACATACATACGAAAGGAATAATTTTCTACAGTTACCCCCAGTAACACATTTACTCTTATGTTAGATTAGAGAAAATGTTATTCTTGGCGTCACTTGTACAAGTTATGTGGCTCCCACATCTTATATTTATGTTTATTTATTCTATTGTGGGGTGTATTTATCATCTTTTTATGTTATGTATCGTGTTTATTATATAATTTTGAAAAAAATATCATGGATGGATTAATGAAAATGTGTATATTACCGTAATATACGACATTTAATGAGACTCGGTATTGTTATTATCACCACTTGTGCAAGTCGTCTGCTACGACATCTCACATTTGTTTATTTATTCTACTGTGGGGTGTATTTATCTTATTTATATGTTATGCATCGTGTTTATTATATGATTTTGAAAAAAATATCATGGATGGATTAATGAAAATGTGTATATTACCGTAATATACGACATTTAATGAGACTCAGTATTGTTATTATCACCACTTGTGCAAGTCGTCTGCTACGACATCTCACATTTGTTTATTTATTCTACTGTGGGGTGTATTTATCTTATTTATATGTTATGCATCGTGTTTATTATATAATTTTGAAAAAAATATCATGGATGGATTAATGAAAATGTGTATATTAACGTAATATACGACATTTAAATGACTCGATGTATGTAAGTTTATTTAGGTACAGGTATACATAAGTATAATTATCAGAGTATATATAAAATATGAAATAACTTTTAAAAACATTTGAAATTTTGGAGTTTCCAGACAAAATGGAGAGACTTAGTGCTTACTGAGCTCATGGAGAATGTAAACAAACAGGGTGGGGCACGGTGACCGTATTAGAAAGTCAGGTGGGGGGAGCCGTATAGTGAGTTTTGGTCATAATTTGAAATGTCCGTATTAGCGGAACGCCGTAAAGTGAAACGCCGTAAAGCGGGGCCTTCCTGTATGTCAAAGGCCCTAAAATCTGGAACACCCTACCTGAAAATTCTAAAACTGCAGACACATTCATCATCTTCAAAACTACCATCAGAAAACATCTTATCTCCCTGATACACCCTGTCAACTATTTATACGAATACCACCTGGTGGTTCACACTTACACTCACTCACCCATTTGACCATAAACAGAAATATCAATCTCAATCTCAAAATAATGAATCTATCTTAACTAGTCATAAGTTGGCCTGTGATACTCCAATACTGAAACTATGTATAGTGCCAAAACAAAACCATTCACATTGCTAAACTCACAAACTAGTATTTAGTCACTTAGCCATAATACCAACTTACCTCATAATTTTGTAATATTTTAAACTTAAGATTTAATCTAAGTCTGCCCGAAATGCCTAGCCATGCAAGGTGTTCTAGTGGTACACTCTGTAATTATTTTACTACATGTAAACCACACAATAACCAAATTCTGTAAACTCAGCATTGTAATCCTTATAGAGAATAAACTTTGAATTTGAATTTGAATTAACATCAGTTTTGCGAAGGTTACACTCACATGGCCTCACTGCCAAGCCGAAGAAATGCTTCCTTGGGTATAACAAGATTAGATATCTTGGACTGATACTTTCTAATAACTCTCTGCAGCCTCTGGAGTTTACCTGGAGAGAGTTCCGGGGGTCAATGCCCCCGCGGCCCAGTCTGTGACCAGGCCTCCTGGTGGATCAGAGCCTGATCAAAGCTTTATTAGAATTTAAATTCCCCAAAACCAAGAAGCTCATGCGTAGCTTTCTTGGTTCTGTAAACTTTTATGCACGGTTTATCCTGAACCTTACTGATCTTACAGGCATCTTATCCGACTTCCTTAAAAAGTCTGTGAAGGAACCTCTTGAACTTTCCGACGTAGCTCGGGAAAAGTTTAATGAGATTAAAAATATCTTCTCGAAAGACCCTATACTTAAGATTCCAGATATTAATAAAACATTTTGTTTAAGAACTGATGCCTCCAATACTGGCTTAAATGCGGTTTTACTACAATACCATGATGGTACTCCCTTCCCTGTATGCTTCCTAAGCCGGAAACTCCTTCCCGCAGAAACGAGATACTCCACTATAGAAAAGGAATGTTTGGCTCTTGTGTGGGGTATCTCCAAGCTTAAATTTTATCTACTGGGAAAAGAATTCATTTTAGAAATGGATCACAACCCTTTGATATACCTAGAAACTTTTAAGGGAACCAACAGTCACCTCTTGAGGTGGACCTTGGCACTCCAAGCTTTTAAGTTCCATATTGTGTATATCAATGGTTCATCCAATTATTTCTCTGACTGGTTAAGTCATGACAGTCAGTGGAAGATTTGTTGTCTTACGCGACTTCCATGTGTTAGAACTTTTTCCTCGCCTATTCTTCTTATACTCCTTGACTATAAGTCTTGGTATGGGGGAGTGTGAGGGAAAAGTTCAATAGATAGGAGTAGCGAGTGAGTATATAGTAACAATAGTTTCATTGCCGGCTACTTGTTAAGGTAGGGTAAGTCCAGCTCCCGCTATTCCCCCCCCCCTTTTTCCCCCTCCCCGAAAGTGATAGTTTGATTGCCGGCTGCTTGTTAAGGTAGGGTCAGTCTAGCTCCCGCTATCCCTTCCCCTCCCCCCCCCCGAAAGGTGACGTGTGGGGCTCCGGCCAAACAGTAATCACTCGACTCAGCTCCCAGCACTACTCTTGGAATGACAGAATGGGTCACCTGCCAACCAACGAGTAGAATAGAAGGAGACGGACTAACATCCTGAGACGTCCCATGTTTTATCTAATTGCCTGTGCACATGTATGAAGAATCAGGACGTAACCCCTCATCATTGCAGCGGTAAAGAACCTGCTTTCCTGTCATCTGGATAGATTATTTTACAGCTATAGACTCTGTGAAGAACGAGCCGGTGGGTTGTCACCAACACCTGCGACCCCCCCCCCCCACATCATCAGCAACGGCTACGATTTCAACAACACGCAGTGTCACCAACACCAGACACCCAAGTTTTATATATATTAGCGTTGAATTCAGATATTTATATTTTTCATTTTTCAGGATCAATATTTCATATTTAAGTGTTTATTTTTTAGAAAATATAAAAGTGTTTATGTTTGTCAGTTTTTGTTCTTTTTCTATGCATTAATTTTCCTGAGGAGGAGCCAGCCTTAGTAATACTGACTGAAGTTGTTACAGGGCTGAGTAAGCCTTCACAGCCCCACTTTACAAAAGTGGCAGTAAAGCAATTACAAAGAACTACAGACCGATAGCACTAACATCCCATATCTTGAAAATCTTTTGAAAGGGTTCTAAGAAGCAAGATCGCCAACCACCTAGATACCCATCAGTTACATAACCCAGGGCAACACGGGTTTAAAGCACGTCGCTCCTGCCTGTCCCAGTTACTGGACCACTATGACAAGGTCCTGGATGCTATATAGAGGGTAAACAAAATGCAGATGTAGTATACACAGACTTTGCGAAAGCCTTCAACAAGTGCGACTACAGTGTAACAGCGTGCACAAAATGAATGATAAAGGAATAACAGGAAAAGTTGGTGGATGGGTCTATAACTTCCTAATAGAACAAAAACAGTAATAATAAACAGAGTAATGTTTGAGGCAGCTGCCCAAAATGCTCTGCATACAAAGGGGCTTTTGGCATGTACACCCAACTATTATATTCCTCTGTACAACCATGTAATTTGTCAAAATAAACATTTTTATCTTTGTCTTTACGGTGAAAAGCTCCATTCCACAAGGCAAGTACTCGCTCCCATTCTATTCCTCATCCTCATATCTGACATAGATAGACTTGTAAGCCATAGTTCCGTGTCTTCCTTTGCAGATGACACCCAAATTGCCGTGACAGTGTCCTCCATCGAAGACACCACAAGACTCCAAGCGGACATAGACCAAATCTTCAAATGGGACACTCAAAACAATATGAAGTTTAATGAAGAGATATTTCAACTACTCAGATATGGAAAACTTGAGGAAAGTAAAACTGTATTAGGGTATACAACAATTTCTAACTGTACAATACAGCAAAAAAGCAGTATGAAGGACCTGGGAGTGATAATGTCTACTGCATCTGCTAGAAAATGATAGGATGGATAATGGAAAACCTTCAAAACTAGGGACGCCAAGCCCATGATAATTTTCTTCAAATCGCTTGTTTTCTCTAGGCTGAAATACTGCTGTACACTAACTGCCCCCTTCAGGGCAGGCAAAATTGCTGACCTGGAGAGCATACAAAGGACATTCACAGCACACATAAGTATGATAAAGCATCTAAATTACTGGGAACGGTTGAAGTCTCTTGATTTGTATTCCCTGGAACGAAGGCAAGAAAGATACGTGATAATATACACTTGGAAAATCGTAGATGGATTAACACCAAACTTGCACACGAAAATCACTCCCTATGAAAGCAAAAGACTTGGCAGGAGATGCAACATTCCCCCCAATGAAAAGCAGGAGCTCCATGAGTACACTGAGAGACAGCACAATAAGTGTCAGGGGCCCAAGACTGTTTACCTGGAGAGGGTTTTGGAGTCAGCGCCTCCGTGGCTCAGTCTGAGACCAGGCCTTGTGGTGGATCAGGGTCTGATCAACCAGGCTGTTACTGCTGGCTGCACGCAAACTGTCCAGTGCCTTCTTGAAGACAGCTAGGGGTCTATTGGTAATCCCCCTCATGTATGCTGGGAGGCAGTTGAACAGTCTTGGGCCCCGGACACTTATTGTGTTGTCTCTCAGTTTACTCGTAGCACCCCTGCTTTTCACTGGGGGAATGTTGCATCTCCTGCCAAGTCTTTTGCTTTCATAGGGAGTGATTTTCGTATGCAAGTTTAGTACTAATCCCTCTAGGATTTTCCAAGTGTGTATTATCATATATCTCTTTTGCTTGTGCTCCAGCATACATAAGGAATATTACCAATAGACCTCTGGCTGTCTTCAAGAAGGTGCTGGCAGGCACCTAAAGTCAGTATCTGACCAGCAGAGCTGTGATTCATACTTCAATTTGAGTGCAGCCAGCAGTAGCAGCCTGGTTAATCAGACCCTGATTCACCATGAGGCCAGGTCTCAGACTGGACTTTGGGGGCACTGACCCCTGAAACCCTCTCCATGTATCCAGGTATCACCATGAGAAGCGGTACACTTCCCGGGCCTCGCATTTAATATACATGCAAATATTCAAATTCAAAGTTTATTCTCTATAAGGATTACAATGCTGAGTTTACAGAATTTGGTTATTGTGTGGTTTACATGTAGTAAAATAATTACAGAGGGTACCACTAGAACACCTAGCATGGCTAGGCATTTCGGGCAGACTTAGATTAATTCTTAAATTTAAAATATTACAAATTATGAGGTAAGTTGGTATTACGGCTAAGTGACTAAATACTAGTTTGTGAGTTTAGCAATGTGAATGCTTTTGTTTTGGCACAGTACATAGTTTCAGTATTGGAATATCACAGGCCAACTTATGACTAGTTAGGATTCATTATTTTAAGATTGAGATTGATATTCCTGTTTATGGTCAAATGGGTGAGTGTAAGTGTGAACCACCAGGTAGTATTCGTGTAATTATGCAATATTAGAACAAAGTAAAGGCTTTTATGTGTAGATATAGATAAGAACATTATTAATATTCAGATATATTTGATAAATAAATATATTACTTAGCCTTCTCTTTTATTAGTAGATATTACAACTAGTAAAAATATACAGCTGAGGAGGAACATAATTAGTATACTATTAAGTACATCAACGTAACAGAACAGAATCGATCTAAGTGACTAATATTCTTCAATTGAGAAGCTGTCTTTATCCTTCGCTAATAAGTTGGTGGGAAAGCAGAGTTGGTCGGAGCTAATGTCAGATAATCTCAGGTCAGTGGAAACAGTGCTGAAGTGTGTGTGCGACCGTCACTGTCGTATGATCGATAATAGGTTTCTCAGGGAAGAAGAAGAAATAATTTATTTTGACATGATACATCGATAATAGTTAGGTGTACATGCCAAAAGCCCCTTTGTATGCAGAACATTTCAGGCAAACTTAAGTTAATATTAAGGTTAGTAAGGCAATAACAGATAATTATATGGTCATTTGATTAGTTACAGTAGGTACAGGAGAATTAAGTTGTTACAGGTAATGCTAACAGTCTATAATAAGTTTAGTAGAGAAGTTCAATGGTGAATAAATAGTTTTAAGATTAGTTATAAAAATTACATTATTACAAACAATGGTTTAATGGCTTCTCTCACCTAATCCTAAGAATTACCATACTTAGGGTATTCCCAAGACCAGGTCAATAGATAATTAGCCATCCTTGCTGTTTTGAGTGCCCATCTCCCACATAGAAATTATAAAATACAGCGGACCCTCGCATAATGTTAAATCCACCACACAAAGTGTTTGAGCATAACAATTTTGCCCCACCTAACATTAAAAAACTCGCCCAGCGTGATTCATCCGGGACCTGTCCACACTGCCCCGTGGGTGCCAGTGTTTACAAGCCAGTCAGTGAGGTCGCATACATCTATGCATACATTCGGTACATTTCACATTATCCCAGTGTTTTTAGCGCTTGTAACTGCAAAATAAGTCACCATGGACCCCAAGAAAGCTAGTGCCAACCCTGTGATAAAAAGGGCGAGAATTAGTATGGAATTGAAAATAGAGATTAAGGAAATGTGTGCAAAGTGGGTTGAACTGCAAACCTTTATGGATGAAAAATCATCCTAACACAGCTATTGCAAGCCGTGCTGGTGACTATTACAGTGACAATGTTGTGACCCATTTAAAGGAATGCGAGGTACAGAGCTCTATGGCAACTATCCAAATACTCTATTTCTAGCTCAACTAATCCCACTGAAGTCTCTCTCATTAAATCATTAAAAAACAAATCAGGTGATCTAGATAACTTGCCGCCATTCATATATAAAAAAGCTGCACCAGAACTGTTGCCTATTATTGCAACAATGTTTAACAAATCTATAGCATCCTCGACCTTCCCATCTATCCTCAAGACAGCAAGGGTCACCCCAATCCACAAAAGTGGAGATCCAACTGATTTGAACAATTACAGACCCATATCAAACTTGCCCTTACTCTCCAAGATATTTGAAAAAATAATACACAAGCGACTTTACTCCTACCTTACATCCAACAACATACTTAACCCATGCCAGTATGGGTTTAGACCCAAAAAAGTACGAATGCTTACCTAATATACACAGCTCTCGATAAAAATGAATATCCTCTGGGGCTCTTTATCGACCTAAGAAAAGCGTTCGACACAGTTGACCACAATCTCTTGCACCTCAAACTGAATCATTATGGCATAAGAGGACATTCTCTTGACTACCTAAAATCCTATCTTAACGACAGACACCAGTATGTACATGCAAATGGAGTCATCTCCGCTATCCAACCTGTAGCTGTAGGAGTACCCCAGGGTAGTGTCCTAGGCCCACTCCTCTTTCTCATCTACATCAATGATCTCCCCAATGCATCCCAACTCCTTAAACTAGTTCTATTTGCAGATGACACTACATATGTCTACTCCCATTCAGACCCAGCTGTGCTTGGAAACACTGTAAACAATGAACTGCTAAAGATATATGCTTGGATGACAACCAACAAACTCACTCTCAACATAGGTAAAACATACTTCATGCTGTTTGACAACAGAGCCTCAAATATTCAATTCAACATACTGTTAAATGGTTCCTCTATATCAAGACACACGGAGGGCAAATTTCTAGGTCTTCTCCTTGACTGTAATCTTAAATTTCAGTCCCATACCCATCACACAGCCAAGAAAATTTCCAAATCAGTAGGAATCCTTTCCAAGCTACAATACTATGTACCACAAACGGCTCTCCTTACTCTGTACCACTAATATATCCTTACCTCACCTATGGTATTTGTACCTGGGGCTCAATCACTGCCAACCACCTTAGACCCTTAATAATCCAACAAAAAGCTGCTGTGCGGGGTGATAACCAGCTCCTGTGCTAGACAGCACACCCCACCACTTTTCAAAAGACTCAACTTGCTAAATATAAAAGACATACACTTATATTATTGTGCCTACTACATATACAGAACTTTAAACTCCACAGTAAACCCTCCCCTAAAACTACTACTTGACAGTTACAACAGAATGCACAGCCACAGTACAAGGCATAAGGCACTTTTCAACACCCCTCGAGTCAGACTCTCACTATGCAAGAACGCTATGCACATAAAAGGCCCGAAGATCTGGAACTCTCTACTGGATCAGGTCAAGGATCCCCAGATAGCTTATAAATTTAGGACTCTGCTAAAAAATCATCTTATCTCACAATATTAACCAAATCAACCAAACATCTGCTAACTAGTTTTATCATGTGACCTCTAGGCTCTTAATTCTGCCAATCCATAAAATCATTTTGTTTCTCAGTATTAACTAAACCTGCCAAAACATCTGCTAAGTAGTCTTATGTGACCTCCTGGCTTTTATTCTGCCATTCCATAAAATATTACCACCTGCATCATTACTTATAAGTTAGATTTTGTACTAAGTTTACATAAGATTTAAGTTCAAATAAGATTGTAAAACAGCTAACCACTATTCCATGTTTAGTTTTAAGTATAATTACTATGTACTATTATCTTAACTAGTTTTAATTAGTTACTATGTATCAGGATTAGTTTGACCAAAATGCCTCAGCACGATAGTGGCTATCTTTGTACTTAGCAATTTGCTGTGCGACAGAGGTCCAGTGACTCTCAAGCTGGTCCTAGTGGCATTAAAAGAAAAAGGGAAGTAACCCCAGAAAAGGACTTGCTACCTCAAGTCCTCATGGAAGGGGATTTCCCTTCCAAACAATAACAACTTCCACCATCTCCCCTCATCCCATCAATCACCACCAGATCTTCAATGAAGGTAAGTCTCATGTATTCTTTAATAGAGTAGTAATTGTGCATGTCTTCTTTTTGGGTGTATAAAAATGTATATTTCATGTGGGGAAAATTAATTCGGCTAACAATGAGCTCTCAGGAACGGATTAATAGCATTAAGCGAGGGTCCACTGTAATTTGTTTCCCTGTGTGTGTGTGTGTGTATGTGAGACCCAATAAATATTTGCACTAGTAACTCATTACAGTTGTGACCGGGTGTGGACATGTGAATTGCTCATTACTTTATAATTTGTTCATGATAGTAACCATATATAAACGTAAGTAAAGTTACTTACTTACACGATTCATTGCCTTTGTAACTTGTGAGTTCATTACCTTTGTACCTTGTTCAGCTATCAAAACTCTGGGAACCAGTCCTTAGACCAATTGTGTACCCCTGTAATCTTTTGACTACCACCCACAGGATGCGTATGGGATGCATAATAAAGATATTAAACTAACTTCCCTGTTGATATATGTAATAGTGGGTCAAAAATAATTGGCCCAAAGGCCATATCTTGCCTGCCTCTGTTAAATCTAATCCTAGGAAAAGAAAATAATTTATAAGCTAAATACTTTAATGTAGATCTTAGCCAAAGTGAATGCGAAAAAAATTTAGCAGAACTTTTAAATCAAGCTAATAGAATTCTTGGCTTCATATTAATAAATATAAATCCTTCAACTTTATATACTATATTTGATTGGGTTTATTTAGATTGTGCTACACGGTTCTAGTTTCCATATTACAGAGTGAATATAAACGCGCTGGAAAACATACAGAGAAGGATGACGAAGTTGATTGACTCTGAAAATAGGTTGAGGGCACTCAGTAAAGGCGTGGAATCAGGAGAGATATGACTGAAGTGTACAGATGAAAAGGATGAATAATGGAGATATATATAAATAGCATGTAGAATATATCTAACCATGAGACGACTTGCAATAATGGTATAAGTTGGAGAAATTTAGATTTAGAAATTATATAGGGAAGCTCTGGTTTGGCAACAGAATTGTAGAAGAGTGTAACACTCCCTGGTAGTGTCATTAATAATAATAATAATTTCTACAAGCACATGTACAAGGTACACAGGCCTAGCTGACATCAATGACATACTGCTATACAGAAAGCCCCTTGTTATGCAGAACATTTTGGGCAAATTAGGTCAGTTTTCTCCCAGGGCGCTACCCACACCAGTTAACTAACACTCAGGTACCCATTTTTATTGATGGGTGAACATTGGACAGCAGGTGTCTTAAGGAAAAAGCGTTCTAAGGTTTCCAGCCATACCGGGGATTGACCCTTGGACCAGTGAGAGTGAGCTGAGTGCACTAGCGATAGAGCTACGGGATATAAAAACTTTGATAGCTTTAAGCATAAGTTAGAGGGGAACATGAATGGGTCTGAGCTGGAGTATTATATGGCATATTATCAACTATTGTGGAAAAATATCATGAATTTGCCTCTTGAAAATAATTCACAGCCATTTATATAATAATGTATTATTATAATCAAAAAGAAGCACTATAATATAAATAATTCAAAACCACTTATAATCTGCACTTGCATTATTATTATTATATATATATGCAAGGAATTCACAAGAGCAGGCGAAATATACACAAACACTGATCTCTGGCTGTGTATATTTCGCCTGCTCTTGCGAATTCCTTGCTTATATATATATAATAATAATAATAATGTAAGGCTGATGCATGCAGGGGATGAGATGAAAAGCTGTATGCCTTCTCCCTGAAAGCTGGCTACCTTGGATCAAAGTCTAGCACAAGCTGGACTCCAAGGTATTGGTCCAGTGTGGGTAGATTGGTAAAGCACTGCGTACCTTGTTCCAAGGTTCGTAGGTTCGAGTCTCCTTCAGCCAGAGATCAGTGTTTTACATATATATATATGTCGTGCCGAATATGTAAAACTGGTCAATTAGCAAGAACTCATTTAAAATTAAGTCCTTTCTAAAATTTTCTCTTATAAGTTTAAAGAAATATTTTTTCATTAATGCTGATGTAAAAATTTATAATTTTGCACCAAAAGGAACTTAGAAAACTTACCTAACCTTATTATAACAAGCGCAATTTATTTTAGACTAACCCAACTAAATATATTTTAGATTTGTTTACAATAATTTAATATTAAACAAACACAGTGAAATATATTTTTTTCGTTAGGTTCAGAATGATTTTGTCGAAATTATTGCATACACAAATTTTCACTTGCTTTATATGGCAAGATGAGCGTTGCTATTTAAGCCAAGATTGCAAGTTCTGCCTATTCGGCATGACATATATAGGAGTGAATGGAGACGAATGGTACTTGGGACCTGACGATCTGTTGGAGTGTGAGCAGGGTAATATTTAGTGAAGGGATTCAGGGAAACCGGTTATTTTCATATAGTCGGACTTGAGTCCTGGAAATGGGAAGTACAATGCCTGCACTTTAAAGGAGGGGTTTGGGATATTGGCAGTTTGGAGGGATATGTTGTGTGTCTTTATATTTGTATGCTTCTGGACTGTTGTATTCTGAGCACCTCTGCAAAAACAGTGATAATGTGCGAGTGTGGTGAAAGTGTTGAATGATGATGAAAGTATTTTCTTTTTTGGGGATTTTCTTTCTTTTTTTTTGGGTCACCCTGCCTCGGTGGGAAACGGCCGACTTGTTGAAAAAAAAAAATATATATATATATATATATATATATATATATATATATATATATATGCAATAAGATCACAGTAAACAGGTGATTTCAGAATATGCAAAACAACCACTCTGAAAGAATAGAGAAATTCCAAGCGCTTTCGTGACTTCTCACATTATCAGAATCATAGTTCCTTGATAATGTGAGTAGTCACGAAAGCGCTTGGAATTTCTCTATTCTTTCAGAGTGGTTGTTTTGCATATATATATATATATATATATTTTTTTTTTTTTTTTTTTTCAACAAGTCGGCCGTCTCCCACCGAGGCAGGGTGACCCAAAAAAGAAAGAAAATCCCCAAAAAGAAAATACTTTCATCATCATTCAACACTTTCACCACACTCGCACATTATCACTGTTTTTGCAGAGGTGCTCAGAATACAACAGTCTAGAAGCATACACATATAAAGATACACAACATACCCCTCCAAACTGCCAATATCCCAAACCCCTCCTTTAAAGTGCAGGCATTGTACTTCCCATTTCCAGGACTCAAGTCCGACTATATGAAAATAACCGGTTTCCCTGAATCCCTTCACTAAATATTACCCTGCTCACACTCCAACAGATCGTCAGGTCCCAAGTACCATTCGTCTCCATTCACTCCTATCTAACACGCTCACGCACGCTTGCTGGAAGTCCAAGCCCCTTACCCACAAAACCTCCTTTACCCCCTCTCTCCAACCCTTTCGAGGACGACCCCTACCCCGCCTTCCTTCCCCTATAGATTTATATGCTTTCCATGTCATTCTACTTTGATCCATTCTCTCTAAATGACCAAACCACCTCAACAACCCCTCTTCTGCCCTCTGACTAATACTTTTATTAACTCCACACCTTCTCCTAATTTCCACACTCCGAATTTTCTGCATAATATTTACACCACACATTGCCCTTAAACAGGACATCTCCACTGCCTCCAACCGTCTCCTCGCTGCTGCATTTACCACCCAAGCTTCACACCCATATAAGAGTGTTGGTACTACTATACTTTCATACATTCCCTTCTTTGCCTCCAGAGATAACGATTTTTGACTCCACATATACCTCAACGCACCACTCACCTTTTTTCCCTCATCAATTCTATGATTAACCTCATCCTTCATAAATCCATCCGCCGACACGTCAACTCCCAAGTATCTGAAAACATTCACTTCTTCCATACTCCTCCTCCCCAATTTGATATCCAATTTTTCTTTATCTAAATCATTTGACACCCTCATCACCTTACTCTTTTCTATGTTCACTTTCAACTTTCTACCTTTACACACATTCCCAAACTCATCCACTAACCTTTGCAATTTTTCTTTAGAATCTCCCATAAGCACAGTATCATCAGCAAAAAGTAACTGTGTCAATTCCCATTTTGAATTTGATTCCCCATAATTTAATCCCACCCCTCTCCCAAACACCCTAGCATTTACTTCCTTTACAACCCCATCTATAAATATATTAAACAACCATGGTGACATTACACATCCCTGTCTAAGACCTACTTTTACTGGGAAGTAGTCTCCCTCTCTTCTACACACCCTAACCTGAGCCTCACTATCCTCATAAAAACTCTTTACAGCATTTAATAACTTACCACCTATTCCATATACAGTGGACCCCCGCATAACAATGGCATCACATAGCGATTAATCCGCATACCGCTTGCTTTAATCGCAAAAATTTTGCCGCGCATACCGATTAAAAACCCGCTCACCGATTTTCGTCCGAGACGCGTCCAATGTGCGCCCTCAGCCAGCCTCACATGTGCCGCCCGTGCCATTGTTTACCAGCCAGCCTCCGCGGTAACATCCAAGCATACACTCGGAATATTTCGTATTATTACAGTGTTTTCGGTGCTGTTTCTGGAAAATAAGTGACCATGGGCCCCAAGAAAGCTTCTAGTGCCAACCGTACACCAATAAGGGTGAGAATTCCAATAGAAATGAAGAAAGAGATCATTGATAAGTATGAAAGTGGAGTGCGTATCGCCGACCTAGTCAAGTTGTACAAGAAACCCCAATCAACCATCGCTACTATTGTGGGCACCAGAAAGACAATCAAGGAAGCTGTTCTTGCCAAAGGTTTAACTGTGTTTTCGAAACAAAGATCGCAAGTGATGGAAGATGTTGAGAGACTCTTATTGGTGTGGATAAATGAAAAACAGCTAGCAGGAGATAGCGTCTCTCAAGCGATCATATGTGAAAAGGCTAGGAAGTTGCATGAGGATTTAATTAAAAAAATGCCTGCAACTAGTGATGATGTGAGTGAATTTAAGGCCAGCAAAGGTTGGTTTGAGAGATTTAAGAAGCGTAGTGGCATCCATAGTGTGATAAGGCATGGTGAGGCTGCCAGTTCAGACCACAAAGCGGCTGAAAAATATGTGCAGGAATTCAAGGAGTACATAGACAGTGAAGGACTGAAACCTGAACAAGTGTTTAATTGTGATGAAACAGGCCTGTTCTGGAAGAAAATGCCAAGCAGGACCTACATTACTCAGGAGGAAAAGGCACTCCCAGGACATAAGCCTATGAAAGACAGGCTTACTTTGTTGATGTGTGCCAATGCTAGTGGTGATTGCAAAGTTAAGCCTTTATTAGTGTATCACTCTGAAACTCCCAGAGCATTCAGGCAAAAGAATGTCCTCAAGGATAATTTGTGTGTGCTGTGGAGGGCAAACAGTAAGGCATGGGTCACTAGGGACTTTTTCTATAACTGGTTACACCATGCATTTGCCCCCAATGTGAAAGATTACCTAACTGAAAAGAAATTAGACCTTAAGTGCCTCCTGGTGTTAGACAATGCCCCTGGTCATCCTACAGACGTGGCAGAGCGACTTTATGGGGACATGAGCTTCATTAAGGTGAAGTTTTTGCCTCCTAATACCACTCCTCTCCTGCAGCCCATGGACCAGCAGGTTATTGCAAACTTCAAAAAACTGTACACAAAAGCTCTGTTTGAAAGGTGCTTTGTAGTGACCTCAGAAACTCAACTGACTCTAAGAGAGTTTTGAAGAGAGCACTTTAATATCCTCAATTGTGTAAACCTTATAGGTAAGGCTTGGGAGGGAGTGACTAAGACCTTGAACTCTGCTTGGAAGAAACTGTGGCCAGAATGTGTAGACAAAAGGGATTTTGAAGGGTTTGAGGCTAACCCTGAGAGGATTATTCCAGTTGAGGAATCCATTGTGGCATTGGGAAAGTCCTTGGGGTTGGAGGTTAGTGGGGAGGATGTGGAAGAGTTGGTGGAGGAGGACAATGAAGAACTAACCACTGATGAGCTGATAGATCAACTTCAACAGCAAGAGGCCAGACCTGAGGAAACTGGTTCAGAGGAGGGGAGAGAGAAATTGAAGAAGTTGCCTACTACAAAGATAAAGGAAATCTGTGCAAAGTGGCTTGAAGTGCAAACCTTCATGGATGAAAATCACCCTCACACAGCTATTGCAAGCCGTGCTGGTGATTATTACACTGACAATGTTGTGAAACACTTTAGGGAAGTCATAAAGGAACGAGAGGTACAGGCCACTATGGACAGATATGTTGTGCGAAAGAAGTCCAGTGACTCTGAAGCTGGTCCTAGTGGCATTAAAAGAAGAAGGGAAGTAACCCCAGAAAAGGACTTGCCACCTCAAGTCTTAATGGAAGGGGATTCCCCTTCTAAACACTAACACTCTCTCTCCCCTCCTCCCATCCCATCAATCATCACCAGATCTTCAATAAAAGTAAGTGTCATGTAAGTGTGCATGCCTTTTTCAGTTTGTGTGTATTAAAATTAACATTTCATGTGGTAAAAAAAATTTTTTTTCATACTTTTGGGTGTCTTGCACGGATTAATTTTATTTCCATTATTTCTTATGGGGAAAATTCATTCACATACCGATTATTTCGCATAACAATTACCCCTCTTGCACGGATTAAAATCGTTATGCGGGGGTCCACTGTACTTGCAACATCTGCCACATTGCTCCTCTATCCACTCTATCATATGCCTTTTCTAAATCCATAAATGCAATAAAAACTTCCCTATCTTTATCTAAATACTGTTCACATATATGCTTCAATGTAAACACCTGATCTACACATCCCCTACCCACTCTAAAACCTCCTTGCTCATCCGCAATCCTACATTCTGTCTTACCTCTAATTCTTTCAATTATAACCCTACCGTACACTTTTCCTGGTATACTCAGTAAGCTTATTCCTCTATAATTTTTACAGTCTCTTTTGTCCCCTTTTTTATTTATTTCCCTTTATATAAAGGGACTATACATGCTCTCTGCCAATCCCTAGGTACCTTCCCCTCTTTCATACATTTATTAAACAAAAGTACCAACCACTCCAACACTATATCCCCCCCTGCTTTTAACATTTCTGTCATGATCCCATCAGTTCCAGCTGCTTTACCCCCTTTCATTTTATGTAATGCCTCACGTACCTCCCCCACACTTACATTCTGCTCTTCTTCACTCCTAAAAGATGGTATACCTCCCTGACCAGTGCATGAAATATATATATATATATATATATATATATACAGTGGACCCCCGGTTAACGATATTTTTTCATTCCAGAAGTATGTTCAGGAGCCAGTACTGACCGAATATGTTCCCATAAGGAATATTGTGAAGTAGATTAGTCCATTTCAGACCCCCAAACATACACGTACAAACACACTTACATAATTGGTCGCATTGGGAGGTGATCGTTAAGCGGGGATCCACTGTATATATATATATACAGTGGACCCCCGCATAACGGACGCCTTGCATAGCGGACGCTTTGTTCGCTAAAATTTTGCCCCGCATAGTGGACAAAAACCCGCTCAGCGGCCTTCGTCCGAGACGCGTCCAGTGGGCGGCCTGAGCCACGCTCACATGTTCCGCGGGTGGCATTGTTTACCAGCCAGCCTCCGCGGTAACATCCAAGCATACAATCGGAACATTTTGTATTATTACAGTGTTTTTGGTGATTTTTTTCTGGAAAATAAGTGACCATGGGCCCCAAGAAAGCTTCTAGTGCCAACCCTACAGCAATAAGGGTGAGAATTACTATGGAGATGAAGAAAAAGATCATTGATAAGTATGAAAGTGGAGTGCGCATCTCCGAGCTGGCCAGGTTGTATAATAAACCCCAATCAACCATCGCTACTATTGGTGGTACAGCTGCTGCTGCTGCTGTATCACCGTCAGCTGCTGCTGCACTGTCAGCTGCTGCTGCTGTACCACCGTCAGCTGCTCCTGCTGCTGTAGTACCGTCTACTGCTGCTGTAGCATCATCTGCTGCTGCTGTAGCATCGTCTGCTGCTGCAGCATCGTCTGCTGCTGCTGTAACATCGTCAGCTGCTGCTGCTGCTGCTGTAGCACCGTTGTTGGTGTGGCTTATTGAGAATACCAAGAAACAATTAACCCCAGAGGATTTGCCACCCAGGATAGCCCAAAAAAGTCAGTGTCATCGAAGACTGTCTAACTTATTTCCATTGGGGTCCTTAATCTTGTCTCCCAGGATGCAACCCACACCAGTCGACTAACACCCAGGTGAACAGGGAAAATGCCTGGAACTAGTGCTCATATTGGTGAATTTAGAGCCAGCAAAGGTTGGTTTGAGAGATTTAAGAATCGTAGTGACATACACAGTGTGATAAGGCCTGTTCTGGAAGAAAATACCAAACAGGACCTACAGTACTCAGGAGGAAAAGGCACTCCCAGGACACAGTGTCTCATCAGTCATTGCTGCATCTTCAATAAAGGTGTCATTTATTCTTCATTTAGTAGAGTAGTACATGCACAATATATATTGTGCATGTACTACTCTACTATTGTGCATGTATCCTTCTCTTTGTGTGTAGGAAAATGTATATTTCATGTGGTAAAATTTTTTTTTTCAAACTTTTGGGTGTCTTGCACGGATTAATTTGATTTCCATTATTTCTTATGGGGAAAATTCATTCACATAGCGAACATTTCGCATAACAGCCAGCCCTCTTGCACGGATTAAGGTCGCTATGCGGGGGTCCACTATATATATATATATATATATATATATATATATATATATATATATATATATATATAATGTACACACACACACACACAGTGGTCCCTCGTTTTTCGTAGTTCTCGGCAATTGTAAATTTCGCCAATCATAGGGGTATTTTCGTATAAACATGGACTCGCTTTTCATAGGTTGACTTGCGAATAGTAGTTCGTCCGGGACACGTATGCACGGTGCGAGCCGGGGCGGCCTCCCTACCCAGCCAGTCTGGCATTGTTTACCAGTGAGTGAAGGTCCCCTCAAGTGCTCCTACGAAATATTTCATAATATTCCACTCATTTTAGTGCTTGCAAGTATTAAATAAGCTGCCATGGCTCCAAAGAAAGCTCCTAGTGCCAAGCCTGTGGTAAAGAAGGTGAGAAATATGTACAGTGACAAAGTCTTGGGCCATTTTAGGGAAGTGTTAAAGAGACACCAGAAACAGAGCTCTCTCCACAGTTACTTTGCGAGACAGGACTAGAGTGACTCTCAAGGTGGTCCTAGTGGCATTAAGAAACAGAGAAGAGAAGCAACCCCAGAGAAGCAATTGGTACCTGAGGTGTTGCTGGAAGGGGATTCCCCTTCCAAACTGTAAACAATCCAATCTCTCTCCTCCTCCAGTCTCCTATACACTAAGAAGAATCTCCAATAAAGGTAAGTGTTATGCTGTTAATGTTTCATTCATCATTTCCCATTGTATTGTTTATGTACTACATGTACATTTCATGTAAAAAATTTTTTTGTTTTAATTAATACTTCTGGGTGTCAGGAACGGATTAATTGTATTTACATTATTTCTTATGGGGAAAATTGATTCACAAATCGTAAATTTCATTTATAGTAACGGCTCCAGGAACGGATTAATTACGAAAAACGAGGGACCACTGAATAAATATATATATATATATATATATATACATTATTTATTATTATTATCACACTGGCCGATTCCCACCAAGGCAGGGTGGCCCGAAAAAGAAAAACTTTCACCATCATTCACTCCATCACTGTCTTGCCAGAAGGGTGCTTTACACTACAGTTTTTAAACTGCAACATTAACACCCCTCCTTCAGAGTGCAGGCACTGTACTTCCCATCTCCAGGACTCAAGTCCGGCCTGCCGGTTTCCCTGAATCCCTTCATAAATGTTACTTTGCTCACACTCCAACAGCACGTCAAGTATTAAAAACCATTCACTCCTATCAAACACGCTCACGCATGCCTGCTGGAAGTCCAAGCCCCTCGCACACAAAACCTCCTTTACCCCCTCCCTCCAACCTTTCCTAGGCCGACCCCTACCCCGCCTTCCTTCCACTACAGACTGATACACTCTTGAAGTCATTCTGTTTCGCTCCATTCTCTCTACATGTCCGAACCACCTCAACAACCCTTCCTCAGCCCTCTGGACAACAGTTTTGGTAATCCCGCACCTCCTCCTAACTTCCAAACTACGAATTCTCTGCATTATATTCACACCACACATTGCCCTCAGACATGACATCTCCACTGCCTCCAGCCTTCTCCTCGCATTATATATTTTTTTTTTTTTTTTTTTCAACAAGTCGGTCGTCTCCCACCGAGGCAGGGTGACCCAAAAAAAGAAAGAAAATCCCCAAAAAGAAAATACTTTCATAATCATTCAACACTTTCACCACACTCACACATTATCACTGCTTTTGCAGAGGTGCTCAGAATACAACAGTTTAGAAGCATATACGTATAAAGATACACAACATATCCCTCCAAACTGCCAATATCCCAAACACCTCCTTTAAAGTGCAGGCATTGTACTTCCCATTTCCAGGACTCAAGTCCAACTATATGAAAATAACCGGTTTCCCTGAATCCCTTCACTAAATATTACCCTGCTCACACTCCAACAGATCGTCAGGTCCCAAGTATCATTCGTCTCCATTCACTCCTATCTAACACGCTCATGCACGCTTGCTGGAAGTCCAAGCCCCTCGCCCACAAAACCTCATTTACCCCCTCTTTCCAACCCTTTCAAGGACGACCCCTACCCCTCTTTCCTTCCCCTATAGATTTATATGCTTTCCATGTCATTCTACTTTGATCCATTCTCTCTAAATGACCAAACCACCTCAACAACCCCTCTTCTGCCCTCTGACTAATGCTTTTATTAACTCCACACCTTCTCCTAATTTCCACACTCCGAATTTTCTGCATAATATTTACACCACACATTGCCCTTAGACAGGACATCTCCACTGCCTCCAACCGTCTCCTCGCTGCTGCATTTACCACCCAAGCTTCACATCCATATAAGAGTGTTGGTACTACTATACTTTCATACATTCCCTTCTTTGCCTCCATAGATAACGTTTTTTGACTCCACATGTACTTCAACGCACCACTCACCTTTTTTCCCCTCATCAATTCTATGATTAACCTCATCCTTCATAAATCCATCCGCCGACACGTCAACTCCCAAGTATCTGAAAACATTCACTTCTTCCATACTCGTCCTCCCCAATTTGATATCCAATTTTTCTTTACCTAAATCATTTGATACCCTCATCACCTTACTCTTTTCTATGTTCACTTTCAACTTTCTACCTTTACACACATTCTCAAACTCATCCACTAACCTTTGCAATTTTTCTTTAGAATCTCCCATAAGCACAGTATCATCAGCAAAAAGTAACTGTGTCAATTCCCATTTTGAATTTGATTCCCCATAATTTAATCCCACCCCTCTCCCGAACACCCTAGCATTTACTTCCTTTACAACCCCATCTATAAATATATTAAACAACCATGGTGACATTACACATCCCTGTCTAAGACCTACTTTTACTGGGAAGTATTCTCCCTCTCTTCTACACACCCTAACCTGAGCCTCACTCTCCTCATAAAAGCTCTTTACAGCATTTAGTAACTTACCACCTATTCCATAAACTTGCAACATCTGCCACATTGCTCCTCTATCCACTCTATCATATGCCTTTTCTAAATCCATAAATGCAATAAAAACTTCCCTACCTTTATCTAAATACTGTTCACATATATGCTTCAATGTAAACACTTGATCTACACATCCCCTACCCACTCTGAAGCCTCCTTGCTCATCCGCAATTCTACATTCTGTCCTACCTCTAATTCTTTCAATTATAACTCTACCGTATACTTTTCCTGGTATACTCAGTAAACTTATTCCTCTATAATTTTTACAATCTCTTTTGTCCCCTTTCCCTTTATATAAAGGGACTATACGTGCTCTCTGCCAATCCCTAGGTACCTTCCCCTCTTTCATACATTTATTAAACAAAAGTACCAACCACTCCAACACTATATCCCCCCCTGCTTTTAACATTTCTGTCATGATCCCATCAGTTCCAGCTGCTTTACCCCCTTTCATTCTACGTAATGCCTCACGTACCTCCACCACACTTACATTCTGCTCTTCTTCACTCCTAAAAGATGGTATACCTCCCTGGCCAGTGCATGAAATTACCGCCTCCCTTTCTTCCTCAACATTTAAAAGTTCCTCAAAATATTCTCGCCATCTACCTAATACCTCCCTCTCCCCATCTACTAACTCCCCTACTCTGTTTTTAACGGACAAATCCATACTTTCCCTAGGCTTTCTTAACTTGTTTAACTCACTCCAAATTTTTGTCTTATTTTCATTAAAATTTCTTGACAGTGCCTCTCCCACTCTTTCATCTGCTCTCCTTTTGCACTCTCTCACCACTCTCTTCACCTTTCTTTTACTCTCCATATACTCTGCTCTTCTTATAACACTTCTGCTTTGTAAAAACCTCTCGTAAGCTACCTTTTTCTCTTTTATCACACCCTTTACTTCATCATTCCACCAATCACTCCTCTTTCCTCCTGCCCCCACCCTCCTATAACCACAAACTTCTGCCCCACATTCTAATACTGCATTTTTAAAACTATTCCAACCCTCTTCAACCCCCCCACTACTCATCTTTGCACTAGCCCACCTTTCTGCCAATAGTCGCTTATATCTCGCCCGAACTTCCTCCTCCCTTAGTTTATACACTTTCACCTCCCTCTTACTTGTTGTTGCCACCTTCCTCTTTTCCCATCTACCTCTTACTCTAACTGTAGCTACAACTAAATAATGATCTGACATATCAGTTGCCCCTCTATAAACATGTACATCCTGGAGCCTACCCATCAACCTTTTATCCACCAATACATAATCTAACAAACTACTTTCATTACGTGGTACATCATACCTTGTATATTTATTTATCCTCTTTTTCATAAAATATGTATTACTTATTACCAAATTTCTTTCTACACATAGCTCAATTAAAGGCTCCCCATTTACATTTACCCCTGGCACCCCAAATTTACCTACTACTCCCTCCATAACATTTTTACCCACTTTAGCATTGAAATCCCCAACCACCATTACTCTCACTTGATTCAAAACTCCCCACGCATTCACTCAACATTTCCCAGAATCTCTCTCTCTCCTCTACACTTCTTTCTTCTCCAGGTGCATACACGCTTACTATAACCCACTTTTCACATCCAATCTTCATTTTATATATATTTTATTTTTTTTATTATCACACTGGCCGATTCCCACCAAGGCAGGGTGGCCCGAAAAAGAAAAACTTTCACCATCATTCACTCCATCACTGTCTTGCCAGAAGGGTGCTTTACACTACAGTTTTTAAACTGCAACATTAACACCCCTCCTTCAGAGTGCAGGCACTGTACTTCCCATCTCCAGGACTCAAGTCCGGCCTGCCGGTTTCCCTGAACTCCTTCATAAATGTTACTTTGCTCACACTCCAACAGCACGTCAAGTATTAAAAACCATTTGTCTCCATTCACTCCTATCAAACACGCTCACGCATACCTGCTGGAAGTCCAAGCCCCTCGCACACAAAACCTCCTTTACCCCGTCTCTCCAACCTTTCCTAGGCCGACCCCTACCCCGCCTTCCTTCCACTACAGACTGATACACTCTTGAAGTCATTCTGTTTCGCTCCATTCTCTCTACATGTCCGAACCACCTCAACAACCCTTCCTCAGCCCTCTGGACAACAGTTTTGGTAATCCTGCACCTCCTCCTAACTTCCAAACTACGAATTCTCTGCATTATATTCACACCACACATTGCCCTCAGACATGACATCTCCACTGCCTCTAGCCTTCTCCTCGCTGCAACATTCATCACCCATGCTTCACACCCATATAAGAGCGTTGGTAAAACTATACTCTCATACATTCCCCTCTTTGCCTCCAAGGACAAAGTTCTTTGTCTCCACAGACTCCTAAGTGCACCACTCACTCTTTTTCCCTCATCAATTCTATGATTCACCTCATCTTTCATATATATATATATATATATATATATATAGAGGAATAAGCTTACTGAGTATACCAGGAAAAGTGTACGGTAGGGTTATAATTGAAAGAATTAGAGGTAAGACAGAATGTAGGATTGCGGATGAGCAAGGAGGTTTTAGAGTGGGTAGGGGATGTGTAGATCAGGTGTTTACATTGAAGCATATATGTGAACAGTATTTAGATAAAGATAGGGAAGTTTTTATTGCATTTATGGATTTAGAAAAGGCATATGATAGAGTGGATAGAGGAGCAATGTGGCAGATGTTGCAAGTATATGGAATAGGTGGTAAGTTATTAAATGCTGTAAAGAGTTTTTATGAGGATAGTGAGGCTCAGGTTAGGGTGTGTAGAAGAGAGGGAGACTACTTCCCGGTAAAAGTAGGTCTTAGACAGGGATGTGTAATGTCACCATGGTTGTTTAATATATTTATAGATGGGGTTGTAAAGGAAGTAAATGCTAGGGTGTTTGGGAGAGGGGTGGGATTAAATTATGGGGAATCAAATTCAAAATGGGAATTGACACAGTTACTTTTTGCTGATGATACTGTGCTTATGGGAGATTCTAAAGAAAAATTGCAAAGGTTAGTGGATGAGTTTGGGAATGTGTGTAAAGGTAGAAAGTTGAAAGTGAACATAGAAAAGAGTAAGGTGATGAGGGTGTCAAATGATTTAGATAAAGAAAAATTGGATATCAAATTGGGGAGGAGGAGTATGGAAGAAGTGAATGTTTTCAGATACTTGGGAGTTGACGTGTCGGCGGATGGATTTATGAAGGATGAGGTTAATCATAGAATTGATGAGGGAAAAAAGGTGAGTGGTGCGTTGAGGTATATGTGGAGTCAAAAAACGTTATCTATGGAGGCAAAGAAGGGAATGTATGAAAGTATAGTAGTACCAACACTCTTATATGGGTGTGAAGCTTGGGTGGTAAATGCAGCAGCGAGGAGACGGTTGGAGGCAGCGGAGATGTCCTGTTTAAGGGCAATGTGTGGTGTAAATATTATGCAGAAAATTCGGAGTGTGGAAATTAGGAGAAGGTGTGGAGTTAATAAAAGTATTAGTCAGAGGGCAGAAGAGGGGTTGTTGAGGTGGTTTGGTCATTTAGAGAGAATGGATCACAGTAGAATGACATGGAAAGCATATAAATCTATAGGGGAAGGAAGGCGGGGTAGGGGTCGTCCTCGAAAGGGTTGGAGAGAGGGGGTAAAGGAGGTTTTGTGGGTAAGGGGCTTGGACTTCCAGCAAGCGTGCGTGAGCGTGTTAGATAGGAGTGAATGGAGACGAATGGTACTTGGGACCTGACGATCTGTTGGAGTGTGAGCAGGGTAATATTTAGTGAAGGGATTCAGGGAAACCGGTTATTTTCATATAGTCGGACTTGAGTCCTGGAAATGGGAAGTACAATGCCTGCACTTTAAAGGAGGGGTTTGGGATATTGGCAGTTTGGAGTCTAGACTGTTGTATTCTGAGCACCTCTGCAAAAACAGTGATAATGTGCGAGTGTGGTGAAAGTGTTGAATGATGATGAAAGTATTTTCTTTTTGGGGATTTTCTTTCTTTTTTGGGTCACCCTGCCTCGGTGGGAGACGGCCGACTTGTTGAAAAAAAAAAAAAAAAAATATATATATATATATATATATATATATATATATGCTATACTATATGTGTGTGTGTGTATTACCATTGTAGCTTATTTAGCTATCAAAATTTTTGGGCCTGATACTTGGACCCATTATGTGCTTCTGTAATCTTGAGTTGCACTTGTCTAACATCAGCTAATAGGCCTACTGCACGAGTCTTTTCCAGATGATGATCCGTCTTGGGTTTCCCAGAGGGAGGGTCGTGACTTGCCCAGGTTGTATCACTGCTTTGAGGTCTTGCAGGTCTGTGGGGAAGTAGGTGGCATGCTACCAAAAAAAAGCCTCTCAGAAAGAGAGGAAGGGGTTGTGAGCGAAAATGTGGAGTCCCCCAGTAATTTAAGGCAAATGATGACTGGCAAAAAGTGTGCCCAAGTTCCTCACACTCAGTAACACAAGTTTACTGCAGTCTTCTCTGGGTCTTGGACATCAAGTGATTGCAGTAGTTGACTGCAGTGTGGTATTGTCACTTGGCAATCCAAAAGATACCTCAGTAGCTTCCTAACAACTTGATAGCAGTGTTCGTAACATCCTTCTTGTATTCCTTCGACAATCAGTCATTTGGTGGGGTAGCAGAGGAGCAACCGGTGGATAGAGACGTGCTGTGCTCTTAGTCTTACTGCTGAGATCCGGAGGGGCATTAGCGCTACCTTGTCTGTCTCGTACCACCAGGGGATGCTCTCGTTCTCCTCGTCATCTTAGCTATGATCTAGGTCCTCTGCTGCAAGCTGATGGAGATGTTGATGCAATTCAGAGGGTAGTAGCTGGTGGTCGTGGCTACTTCATCCATTGCCTCGTTTCCGCCAGTGCCGAAGTGGCTCATGATCCAATTGAAGAATAGGAGAAATATCCCTGACATGCCAATGAAAGGAGTTGAAAAGACATAATATTCTACACAACTGAATCTTTACAGCAAGCAAATGTATTGCAAAGGACTACACACTCGACTACAAAATGGAACAGTCAAATTTACCTGCATTCCTGAAGAATTACTACTATGTACAACTCAAGTACTTGAATCCATTGGAGGCATCAGCAATGACTTTATAAACCAAATTAAAATACTCCAAATCAACCTTGAAGAAGATGAAAAAAAATAGCTCCTCTACAGAAAAACTGCCGAAATAATAATTTCGACATGACTGTCGTATAAACTGCATTTTTCCTTGATCCTGCCTGCCGCCCAACATTATTACCACGACATACTCAAGGCATTTGTCATCAACTTCAGCCTGTTTACCATGTGACCTGAGATCCTACCAGACCCCAGGCCAATCACCATCACCTGCCCCAGTCACATGTCTGCTTTTTCTACATCACCTATTCAACACCATGCTGCTGGGTCTAGCCCCAGGCCTTTATCTACAACTGAAGACATTCCTCTTCAGTGTTAGTCTTCACCTGTCCCCACTTCCCTCACCCTCTTACCTGAGAGTATCCTGTCCTGTCCACTTGATGGTGGCCCGTCGTCCACGCAGCTACAGTGTCTGCAGAGCGTCGAAGACTGAAGTGATGAGGCAAATGTTTTCCGGATCCGTGCGCAGGAGACTTAGACCTCAGCTTCCATAATGATGCATGATCATTATCATGGGAAGCGCTGTACTCGTAGGGATTAACTAGCACTTGTAGAAGGGGGATGGAAGGAATGGAGAGCAGATCCAATTCCCTAGGTCAAGAGCCCCTCACAAGTCACAAGCATCAAAGAACCTCCCTTGAAGGGCATAATGATGCAAGGGCAACCTCCATTTAGATTGTTGCTCCTAGCAATCTTATCAGATTATCCTAACTGCTAATCCCCCAGGAATCACATAGCAATCAGGTTTGAAATAAGAGCAGGATAGTTCCTATTACTTAAATAAATCCACTCAACGGCATCAAGGCACCTTTGAGGGAAAGTTCGTTTATAACAAATCTGTATAGACCTCAAGGTCAAAATATCTGGTCCTGGAGCCAGTGGTATTCTTGGAACTGGTGATGGTTCTGCTGTTGGTTGTCATCCTGGTCCTGACAAGTGTGCCGATGAATGTGGGTAGTACATTATTACGTATTATAATCATGGACGAGCGCTAAACCCGTAGGATTATACAGCGCCTGTGGGGGGAATATGGAAGGCATTCAGGCTCAGTTCAGGGAACTGGAGCACAGATCCAATTCCCTACATCAAGAGCCCCTCACCAGCATCAAGGAACCTCCCTTGAGAAAATCTTTAAGACCAAATAAGGCACCAGGATAATTTCTTCAGGTCATCCCTTCAAGGTGGTGGGGAGGAGGGGAGGGTGTTTCCGTGATGCTAGTGAAGAATTGTTGATCCAAGGAATTACAGTTACCCCTCCCAGTCCTCGGATCTAACCTGATTGCCTCCCATTCCCTAGGTGCTGTATTACTCTTATGGGTTTAGTGTTCTCCCATGAATATAATAAATTATCGTTGACATTTTAGGACCATCTTAGACTTGTAATTTTTTTTTTTTTACATTAATGGGGGGAATGCTCAACTCTTAGGAGTCATACAATACCTGGGATTATTGTAATCAAAATGAAGTGCTAAACCTACAAGGGTCATAACAGAGCCAGGGAGGCTCGAGGAACACAACCTTATGTTTTCCCACATTTTTCATCCCATCAGTTCCAAAAATCATTGGTAGCACACATTTCATGTATGTATCCTGCATGAGTTATGAAAGTCTCCTGTACTTGTCATTAGAGGTCCTGCCAGATGGCTAACGATGTCTCACCAGAGTGACACCTGACATACTTCACTGGGTGGAGTGATGCACCCAATGTAGCACTGATGGATACATTAAAAAAAGGCCAAATGAAGATATAGAGGGTTGGGGGTGCTGAGATTAGAGCTGAGGAAGGGGACGAGAAGGACAGAGAGGGTTGACTGACAGCACATTTTATTTGAATGATTTAGAAAGCATTAGAATTGTTTGAGTATTTTCTGTTGAACTTTGATTAACAAAGCACTAAAACCATTGGGTAATCTGTCGCTTTTAACTAATTTAATTTTAATCAGGTTATTACAATCATAACTAAGCAGTAAACACACAGGGCTTATACAACACTGCTTAATCAAGTTAAGCATGGAGAATGGGAGAAATTCAGGTTCAACTCAAGGGAGGAGAGGGTAAGTCCAGTTCCTTGGATCAAGAGCCCCTCACTGTCATGAAGGCACCTTCCTTAAGTTTTAAGTTGCCAACATTAGTAGTTTACCATCAATTTTTAGCTATCTTATCAAGTTATCAATAATACTGTAATTTGCTTCTATACTGATTTTGTTCCATACATTCACAAGAAAGCACTAAATTCTAATGGGTCATACAACTAGGTAGTATATTCAAAGCAAGTGTGTGTTCATTAGTACAGACAATCATATCCATAATAGTTCAGAGTCATAAGCTGCAAACAGCAAATTTTGAGAAATGAGGGACATGACTGGTTACTTGTTGACTCTGGTGGACATCAAGCTACATTGACAAACATGTACACATTATCATGCATATATACGAGATTTCTCATCTTTATAAGTTCTACAACACTGCTTGTGCTGTTGGACATCTATGGTGGTTATTGCTTGTTGTAGTAATCAACAAGGTAAATCAAATCTAACAATCTACAGATTCCTGAAGGATTTTGAAAGACTAAAATGAAGGATTTCTGCCTTGTGGCAGAAAGACTAAGAGCCAACAGAAACATTCTTGATCCAAAGATCTAGAGCTAGCCTTCATTTCTTCAGTGTACATGATTACTACCTTTTTCCCAGACTCTGACACCTACAGATTTAGCTCTTCCATGAATTTAATAATATTTAACAATAGAATAGTTGTGTGTAGCAAACATTATTGGTGGTTAAAGTGCTTAGCAAATGTTTACAATTATACTGTCACTAAATGTTAAAATGGCTCAAAACAACTATAGTACATATTGGATATTTGAAATTAAAATACCCCTCAAGGAAGGTTCCTTGATGTTGGTGAGGGGCTCTTGATTTAGGGAATTGGATCTGTGCTCCAGTTCCCCGAATTAAGCCTGAATGCCTTCCACATCCCCCCCCCAGGCGCTGTATAATCCTCCGGGTTTAGCGCTTCCCCCTCGATTATAATAATAATGAAATTAAAATAAAAATCTTGGTAGAAACTACTCATTTACCAACACCTCAGACTTAATACGAGCTCTCTGACCAGAATGCATACCATTCTGTTTATTACAATATACAGTACACTACTGTATAAACATTTAAAAATATACCAGAAATGTTATAAATGGTGCAAAGGTGACATTAAAACTATATCAAAGATGGCTTACACAAACCCAGTACAGGTTGGCCTTCACTAATCCAGCATCATCGGGACCTGTAGGGTGCCGGATTACAGTGGTTAGATTAGAATACACTTAACCCAATGGCGATATTTACACACAAGCGATTTCACCCTATTTATGGCCCATTCCATTGTTCCAGTCTACCAAATTCATAGCTATTTCACTTGCATTCCTTCTATTCTGATAACTGAGTACAAGAAACCGACCATCCACCTACTTCAACTACCCAATAAAGTGGTCAGAAATTGGCAATTTAGCCAATTTCACACAAATTTCAAAATAGGGTCGCAGCGCTGTATAGCCCTTGTGGTTTAGCGCTTCTTTTTTATTATAATAATCAAAATAGAGTCCAGAATAAACTGCAGACATTCCTGGCACTAAAATTACATTTTCTCTGTTCATTAGTCATGTCTCCAGGCCCTTCTTATATTATGCTTGCTTTCCATTTTGAATTTTAACTCACAAAACATAGAAGATTCACTGTTATCCAGACTAATGCATTATTGTAATAACTGTATAAATAATGCCACTGAGCTCAATTTCAAGGTACGTCTCGTCATGAAACCAATCAAAATCATATCTAGTTCTGTAATATACCTTCCATTCTATCAAATGAGACAAAAAACGAGAATACAACCATAAAAACCATATGAAAATATACTGCTAAGAGGCGGCTAATGGCTGAAAAGTGAACTTCGTTATTTGTCCGATTTCTTTCATTTTTGGTGTACGTTAAGAAGTATCTTTCCATCGTACATTGCCCAAGTTTCAATAAGATAGCCCAACAAACAACTGAGAAAAAAAAATATTTACCAAAAATCATATATGGCAAGCCCAAGCCAGGTACTGGAAATAAGTCAGTGTGTCTGACTTTTTTTGGGTTATCCTAAGTTCTCTACACATATGCTATGTATGATAATCCATGTAATTGTGTTTGTGTATACCTGAATAAACTTACACACAAATCAAAAACAAATTGTGATATTTCAAAAATAACTTCACAAGTTTGTAAAACAATCATTCTTTTATGTTGTCTGTGAAATTCATTGAATTCCTATCATTATTAATGCTGCTATGTTAAAATATGAGTGAATAACTTACTTCCAATATACGAAAATGAGCGCTTACCGAAAAAAAAAAATTGAGAAAATTGCTTGTTTCAGTTTTATGGTGCATTACGAGTGTATATCAGTTAGCCCTGTACTACACTCCGTTTTCTCTAATATAAGCCCCAAGACAGAGATTGGAGGATGGTACTTTTATCCCATACCCTCTGCATACCTCCATTGGACTGCTTGGTATTACAGTATGTCAATTATTCATTCTGGAGTATTTACCATGTTTTTATGTTTATATTATTTATGTTATATTAGATCAGTTGTGAGGGGTAAATAAGCCGTAGTGTTGATATTAGCATAATAATAAAGCACATTCCCCTGTAACACAAGACTGAGCTCATGGCAACCGAGTGGCGGCTTCAAAGCCACCTTATCTTTTATGGCCAACGTACTGTGTATGTGCTTTACACAACAAGAAGCATTTCTTTTATTTGTTAGAACCATGGCTAGGGCTAAAAGCAAGCAGGTTATAACAATAAATGGAGAAAAAGAAATTGGAATGACTTAGCGCCACCAAACGGTAGGAGGAGGTTGGTGTGGCAACCCTGGAAACTTTAAATTATGCTAGCCGAAATTAGTACCAGATTACTAACGGAACTGGATAACTGATTGCTGGATTAGTGATGGCCGACCTGTACCATTATATAGTATGCTCCTCACTTAGCAACAAATTCGTTGACAGACGTGGTCTTAGGAATGGAACTCCATCGTTAAGTGAGGAGAGGCTGTGCCGACAAAAAAAAAAAAACTTGCTACTAATTAAAAGCTGACGAGTGTGAGCAGGGTAATATTTTGTGAAGGGATTCAGGGAAACTGGTTTGCTGGACTCAAGTTCTAGAAATGGGAAATACAATGCCTGCACTTTAAAGGAGGGGTTTGGGATATTGGCAATTTGGAAGGACATCTAAACAGTCATATCTGAGCACCTCTGCAGAGATAGTGATTATATCACTGGTCAACAACCAAAATGCTTCCGAGACCAGAGTAGCAATTTCCAACTAATTTTAGGTCACTGATAATGAATATCATGGTTAAAATTGATTGTTAGCGCTACTTTCCAATATACAGCTAAGTGTCACAACAGGTTCCAATAGGCTTGCAGCAGTGTGTTTCTTACCACACTCACAGTCTCACTGCATTTTATTATTGTTCCAGCAGTCATAGAAGGTGGTTATGCTGTGCAAGTTTATATTTTGGGGTGAAAGGTAGGCGATTTTCTTAGCCAAACACTTTTTAAACTTACAATAAATATTCACTAAGCAAGCTATTGATATGCATGCGAGGCATATATTAGTTTTATTTTCCTATTCAGTGATATAGATACTTCTGCTTAGCTGTCATTCTCTGTATTATAATAAAAAATTAATGAATAAATTTTCTGTATTCAAATGTCTCATACTTGTGTGAATAGGGAAGAATTCTGCTGCATTTGTGGTGAGGTGACCTTTGCATCACAGAAGCACCGTATAATTGGTATGGTTAGAAAGGCATATCACCTACATTTTGGATGCAAGATTGGTGACCAGGATAATTATTATTATTATAATCAAAAAGAAGCGCTAAGCCACAAGGACTATACAGCGGGTGACCAGGATAAGAACTGGGCTCCACACACGTTGCAACAACTGTGCTACTAACCTTCGACAATGACTTGGCAGGAGCCAACAGACCATACCAACAATTATTTCTGCATGGTACCTCCAGTACAAAAGAGCTTGTCAAAGTAAAAAAAGGGGTCCATTAAATATCTAAACATTCCATCAGCTATTCGCCCAGTTCCACATGGAGGTCTACCTGTTCTTGATGCACCAACTTCGGTATCCTTCGAGTCAGATGATGAAAATGGTGAGGAGGAAGAAGGATGACAGTGCTGGATTACAGTGACCGAAACTTTGATGAAGCACACTACTCCTGGCCAATCTCATAACAAAAGGGAACTCCACAACCTTGTCAGGGATCTGCAACTACCCAAAAATAAGGCATAGATGCTAGGCTCTCGTCTTCAACAGTGGAATCTCCTAGCAGCTAATGTGAAGATTTAAAAATTTCGTGACCGTCATCAAAACTTACAAGAACATGGGATGTAACATAACACACAAAATCCTCTTTTTGGACTCGCATTTAAGACTTTTTTCCAGCGAATCGTGGGGCAGTTAGTGACAAACACGGTGAAGGTTTCACCAAATGGTCTCAAATGAGACCAAGAAAACCAGAATACAGTGGATCCCCGGTTTTCGTAATTAATCCGTTCCAGAGAGAGTGACTAAACCTGAATCTGACTTTTTCTGAATTAATTTTCCCCATAAGAAATAATGTAAATTCAATTAGTCCATTCCAGATGCCCTAAAGTATTAACAAAAATTATTTTTTATAGATTAAATATAGATTTACATACAGAAAAGAATGAGAAATTGAGTATAAAACAATAATATCACACTTACCTTTACTGAAGACTCTTGTTGGTGTATGGAAGATGGGAGGAGGGGAGAGGGTTAGGGTGATGTTCCTCCACAAATGTTTGCACCTCACTCCACTTTGCACAAATGTCCTTAATCTTTGAAGAAGGCACCTTCTTTCCTCTCTCTCCTCCTCTGAAGCAATTTCCTCAGCTGGTGTACATAAGAACATAAGAAAGCAGGAACACTGCAACAGGCCTGTTGGCCCATACTAGGCAGGTTCTTCACAAACCATCCCACTAACAGAATCGTATTTGCCCAACCCAATTTTCAATGCTTCCCAAGCAATGAGCTTTGATAATTCTATTCACTCATGCGCAAGTCCCACTCAAATCAAATCGTGCGTGTGTTGGGGGATATACCCTGTCTGGTGGGTGGGGAAGTACCCTGGCTGGTGTGTTCTTTCTTGAATTCTATCATGTTTATTGCCTTCTTTCCCAAAGGTCTGGCACTATGAGCTTTCTTTTGGCTCATGGTGACTTATTTAGCAGCTGCAGGCACTAAAAAGAATGGAACAATACAAAATGTATTGTATGAACGTGTGGGATCGTCCTCACTGGCTGATAAACAATAGCACACTGGCTGTAAATGGTGTGTCGGCACACGGGCACGTTCGGAACGAATGACTATTACAGAGTTCAGTGACAATCACCAAGCCAATATTTTGTTGAAAAAACGTTACTTATCCCGAATATTATGAAATCCAATGACTACGTAATCCGGGGGTCCACTGTTTTTTTTTTTTTTTTTATTATCACACTGGCCGATTCCCACCAAGGCAGGGTGGCCCGAAAAAGAAAAACTTTCACCATCATTCACTCCATCACTGTCTTGCCAGAAGGGTGCTTTACACTACAGTTTTTAAACTGCAACATTAACACCCCTCCTTCAGAGTGCAGGCACTGTACTTCCCATCTCCAGGACTCAAGTCCGGCCTGCCGGTTTCCCTGAACCCCTTCATAAATGTTACTTTGCTCACACTCCAACAGCACGTCAAGTATTAAAAACCATTTGTCTCCATTCACTCCTATCAAACACGCTCATGCATACCTGCTGGAAGTCCAAGCCCCTCGCACACAAAACCTCCTTTACCCCCTCTCTCCAACCTTTCCTAGGCCGACCCCTACCCCGCCTTCCTTCCACTACAGACTGATACACTCTTGAAGTCATTCTGTTTCGCTCCATTCTCTCTACATGTCCGAACCACCTCAACAACCCTTCCTCAGCCCTCTGGACAACAGTTTTGGTAATCCCGCACCTCCTCCTAACTTCCAAACTACGAATTCTCTGCATTATATTCACACCACACATTGCCCTCAGACATGACATCTCCACTGCCTCCAGCCTTCTCCTCGCTGCAACATTCATCACCCATGCTTCGCACCCATATAAGAGCGTTGGTAAAACTATACTCTCATACATTCCCCTCTTTGCCTCCAAGGACAAAGTTCTTTGTCTCCACAGACTCCTAAGTGCATCACTCACTCTTTTTCCCTCATCAATTCTATGATTCACCTCATCTTTCATAGACCCATCCGCTGACACGTCCACTCCCAAATATCTGAATACATTCACCTCCTCCATACTCTCTCCCTCCAATCTGATATTCAATCTTTCATCACCTAATCTTTTTGTTATCCTCATATCCTTACTCTTTCCTGTATTCACCTTTAATTTTCTTCTTTTGCACACCCTACCAAATTCATCCACCAATCTCTGCAACTTCTCTTCAGAATCTCCCAAGAGCACAGTGTCATCAGCAAAGAGCAGCTGTGACAACTCCCACTTTGTGTGTGATTCTTTATCTTTTAACTCCACGCCTCTTGTCAAGACCCTCGCATTTACTTCTCTTACAACCCCATCTATAAATATATTAAACAACCACGGTGACATCACACATCCTTGTCTAAGGCCTACTTTTACTGGGAAATAATTTCCCTCTTTCCTACATACTCTAACTTGGTCCACTGTACGACCATAAATACCACACAAAAATATATACACTGCAAAGTCGCTGTTTTAAACCAAAACCATGGTCAATTTTTTTTTTCTCATTATGCACTGCGTGCACACTGACCACACAGACCCATTTTCTCATATGCAGACCTACCAGTTTTCTTCCACCAGCTTTGAAGGCATAGAATTTACGCATGTAAGTACAGTACGTGACCGACCCTCAAGGGGTTAATCCTATAGCCAATAAGCATTTTTCAAGGTGATGTTTGAATTCAGGACATGCAAATACATAATAATTAACTAATCTTATTTAAAAAGCATATGTACAATTTTGTAGGTAGTAGGTTGGTAGACAGCAATCGCCCAGGGAGGTACTACCGTCCTGCCAAGTGAGTGTAAAACGGAATCATGTAATTGTTTTACATGACGGTAGGATTGCTGGTGTTTTTTTCTGTCTCTTAAACATGCAAGATTTCAGGTACATCTTGCTACTTCTACTTACACTTAGGTCACACTACACATACATGTACAAGCATATATTTACAAACCCCTCTGGGTTTTCTTCTGTTTTCTTTCTAGTTCTTCTTTCTTGTTTATTTCCTCTTATCTCCGTGGGGAAGTGGAACAGAATTCTTCCTCCGTAAGCCATGCGTGTTGTAAGAGGCGACTAAAATGCCAAGTGCAAGGGCCTAGTAACCCCTTCTCCTGTATGAATTACTAGATTTAAAAAGAGAAACTTTCGTTTTTCTTTTTGGGCCACCCTGCCTTGGTGGGATACAGCCAGTTAAAAAAAAAAAAAATATCTACAACTTTTCAAAAGTGTTGAATGAGGATGAAAGCTGCTTTTTTTTTCTCTTTCTTTCTTTTTGGGTCACCCTGCCTCATCGGGAAATGGCTGACATATTAAAAAAGTAAAAAATGTCGTTGCTATTAAAAAAAAAAAGTGATAAACTTGTACGAGTCGTGCAACACTATGTCATAAGGTAGTTTACTTACTTTAGTTATGAGATGGCATGGTGCATTACCAGGCACTTACCACTGATAGACATCTTAAAAAACCTCAAACAAACAGATACAGACATTAGAAGGCTTTTGCATCTTTTCCAGGTGCCAGGAGAGATACTGTTCACCTCATGATATAAAGAATAGAGGTTTGTGTAGAGTAACATCCAGTATGGTTAAGTGTAAATCAGACTTGAATCACACAACTGCAAAACCTGAATAGGAAAATCTTTCCCCTTAATAATGAATAATATGATGCTGAGTTCTTGGTCAAGCATTCTAGTTGCTTTCTAATCCCTGCTACCAGAGTGAGGAGGGAGGAAGCGTGTTTAAAGGACTTTGTAATTCCATGTATTACTACAATATTATATTTGCATGGATTGCTAAACTTGTAGGGTCATACAGAGTCTGCAGAAATGGAAGGCATTGAGGTTTGATTCAAGGAAGGAGAGCACAGGCCTAATAGATTAGAAGCCCTTCACCAGCATCAAGGAACTTTCCTTAAGTGAAGCTGTAATTATAAAAAACAGTATTAAAAACAAATGCTAACTCTGTATGGGTCATACAGTGCTGATGGAGGGCTTAGTTATTAAATATTCTGAACATGAAATTTGCTGTCCTAATCATCAGTTTGCTATCAACAACAAATGTGTTTGTTTCAACTTGAATTTTCAAGCTAAGAGCAGTTATCCTACCTCAGCCCATTTCAAACCACTGCCCTATCTAAAGCTAAAATTCCAGATGCAACCCACAACAGTTAGCTAACTCTTTGATGCTGCTTACCACTAGGTAAATGGGCAAAAGGAGTCAACTGATATAGTTAGCAGTTCAGGATGGAAGTGCACGTCACATACATGTACAGTAGGACTTCGTACCCGTAGGGGATACATTCCAAGAACCTGCCGTGGATACCGAAACCATGGCTAGTAGAAAACCATATATACAAGTCCTATACATACCTATTATAATAGTAAGTTTAATTGATAAATTATGCATAACAAGTGCAGAAGTATCACTTTTTCACTGATGAAAAGCACTTCACGGCTGCTGTTAGGCTTTGAAGAACTGCCAGCTTCTCTACTTTTTCATTTTGGTGCTATTATTATGCAAAATTAAGAGGTATTTTTGGGCCACAGTAAATTGTGGATAACTGAAACTGCAAATACTGAATCAGTGGATACAGGGGTTCTACTGTACTATGCCTCGACTACTGGGAATGCTTAAGTCCTTTTATCTGTATTCCTTGCAAATGTAGGCAAGAAAGGTGCATCATAATTTACACCTGGAAAATCCTGGAGGAACTGTTCCTAAATGTACACACTGGAAACATTCGCTTGAAAGAAATGGCAGACAGTGCAAAGTACTTCTAATAAAAAGCAGAGGAGTGACAATTACATTAAAAGAACTAGTGTCAGAGGATCTGAATTCTTCAACGTCCTCCCTACATGCATAAGGGGAATTACCAACAAACCTCTGGTTGTTGAGAGGGAACTGGACAAGTTTTTTAAATCAGTTCCTGACCATCTGTGCTGTGGTTTGTATGATGGATTGTATGCAGCCAGGGGTAACAACTTGGATGATCAGGTTTTAACCCAGTGAGAGGCCTAGTATGGAGCCTAGCAGCAGGGGCATTGACTTTTGAAAGCATTCTGTAGGTATGGGTAGCCAAGTCAATCAAAAGGTGAAGGATCAACGAAAGGAACACGTTTCTTATGCTTTAGTATTAATGATAAGATCTATTTATGGCACCATTACAAGGCAATGGTGCCATGGTCAGAAATTATTGCATCTAAGAAAAATATTTTTTTTAATATTCAAAACCTAGAGCGAGCCTTTGATTTCAATTATGAATACTGCATTATTATTACTGCTTAGGAATCTTTTCTCTGGTCACAGTTCAGAGATCTGCTTAGTATGGATAACCCTCCAAAGAACTTCATTAATAGTCAACACATTGTAGAACCCAAATTTCCTTTAACCTTAAACATCAAGTTGGCCCTAATCAATGGAAGAGGGGGGAAAATAATGGAGTTGAAAAATCAACTGCTTTTAACAATCAGCAACTCTTAACAAAAATTAATCACTAACATAATCTAGAACATTTAACTTTAATGACTGCACAATATAATGGAGGATTTAATAAATACACTAATGACCAAAGAGCACTTTATTGACTTATTTTTCCCTGTGTAGCATGGGAGGAAGGGTGACAAGCGACAGGGAGGGGTAGTGGTTGCGTGGCCAAGTCATGACTACCTGCCTTGGCACACAACTGCCCAAGCCACACACCACAGTATCACATTGTGCAGCTACCAACCCTCATACCACCTGCCCACTAACTTCACTGGGTTCAAGACGTGTCTCTTCTATGGCAGTCCTAAACCATTTGTTGCCTAACTTTTTATAATATAAAATATATATGTATATATACAGTATATAACAATGGTTCAGAGGACATGTAATAATGAGGAGAGGTGGCTAGATGATTTATGAAAAATGAAACACACAGTCTCTCAACTGTGAAATGATAAATTACAAAGCACACAGGCAAATTTAGGATCCTTTCAGCTATGCAGCTTTTTATAATTTATTTAAGAGACTAGTTCTGCAGCAAATCAGATCATTAAGTAGCAGGTGATCCAAGCTAAAATAATGTATTTACTAACCCATGGCTGACCCATCAAACACAGTTATTACTTAGTGGAAGACAGTGTTCATAAATATAATGAGATGCATGATCCATACTGTGTGTTTTGTGTGTGTGTGTTTTGTGTGTGTGTGTGTTTTGTGTGTGTGCGTGTTTTGTGTGTGTGTGTTTTGTGTGCGCGCGTGTGTTTTGTGTGTGTTTTGTGTGTGTGTGTTTTGTGTGTGTGTGTGTTTTGTGTGTGTGTGTTTTGTGTGTGTGTGTGTGTTTTGTGTGTGTGTGTGTGTGTTTTGTGTGTGTGTGCACGTGCGTGTGTGTTTTGTGTGTGTGTGTGTGTGTGTGTGTGTGTGTGTGTGTGTGTTATATACATACATATATCACACACACATACATGCAAACCAAATCTATAGAAAATATTACCTGATAGCACTAATTCAGCAACATGCCATTAATGAAAAACTTATAACCTCCTATGGACGCACAGTAACCACTGGTGGGCTTGCAGTCAGCGAGCAGTAGCAAGAAATTTTCCCTCCACACCAGTGGGTGAAGCTGTTTAGTGGTCAAATAAGGCAGGAAACCTTATCTACAAAAATGTCATCAGTCCAATGAAATCATAGTCAGATAATCTGACCAAAATGGCTTTATTGGGTATCCTGGGTTGCTAGCCCTTCAGGTTAATAATTTCAATAAAATTATAAGAAGGATGGAAAGCCTTCACAAGGGTATACATATAGTCCTGGTCGGTTTAATAGATTTAAACAATGCAGCTGACTACATAACAGACCTATTACTCCTCTTTCACTTTGGCTTATTTACCAAATACTGAGGGCAGGTGTTGGTAAGTGATGTTTGTCCAGGAATTGTACACTGCCACATTTATTCCAATGTGGTTTATCAGTGTCAAGGGCAGATAATTTTATTTGAATTGTTAACCTCTTGCATTAGTAACTCAGGATAACACAAGTCTGCTGTCAGCTATCACCCAGGTACCTATTTACTGCTAGGTGAACAGTAGCAACAAGTACAGGTACAGAAAAAGACAACAGCCTGTGGAACAGGCATCTTCGGCCAATACACAGGAACTCACAAAAAGTAAATTTATGCTAGTTGGGTGAATGGCTGGTCACTGCAGTTACCATGTTGGTGAACTGTGACAAGGCACTGCAGGAGGCTTACTGGTCCTTTTGTAACTCACTCACACAATGACCTCCCTGACCCAGCCACTTGCTTGACTACATTAGTTTAAATTTTGTTGTTGTGCATCCCTGTATAATGACTGGAGAATGTTCCATTGGCAAAACATCTCAATAAAGCTTTTCCATGCAATATGTGTATTTTTCTCCACTTGTGAACTTTGGGCCATTTGTCTCCATCTAGATACAGGTAAGGTGCTGGACCACATCTCTCTTCACACACTTGCACATCAACAAGCAATAGCAGCCAGAATTTAAGGCAAAGTTCTTTCTTTTGACTTTTCAAACTATTATAAAAAAAAAATTTGCTAGCCCCTTTTTTGTATTTCAAAGTAGCATATGCCTATTTTTTAACCCCAAGTTCTTCATTTTGCTAAACTCTGATTTGAATAAAGCGCTGATTTTCAGGACCGTAACCCAGGAGTTACTCGAGGGTCCACTGTATATGTATGTATATAAACATACATGTAGATACCTATTATATATACACAGTATATATACAATTCATATACAATAAAGACACACACACACACACACACACACAAACTAATATACATACAGATGTAAGTACAATATGCAAGTCAACAGAGCATAGATGATTAGAACAATGTACGAGAAATATTTATACTTAAAAATTATAAAAAAATGAGATGAAAGCCTTAAATGATGAATCAAAGCATGGTGTAGCATGTGGCTTGGGGTTTCTGGTGACTAGAGTTGACTTGGATACCCCAGTGTTCCAAGTCATCATCTCTAGCTACAGCACTTATGGGTCTAATTTGTTTATTAATGCTTATATCACACTTGCAAAAGTCTTTATTTCTGATTTGTAGTCACCTGTTAAAGACATGCTGGATATATCCTGCTCAGTCATAACTGGAATGCAGCAACTTCTCTTAACCTCAGTAACTTTTATCACACACTGATATCCAACACTTGTAGCCTTTGTCTGAATAGGAGATCTTGACAATCTTTGGAAACAAAGAATCATTCCTTCACAGCACATTTTGTAGTATCAAATATTAACACTGTATAGCCTATCTGTTAATATTCTTTAAAATATCAACTATTTTATAAACTATAGGTTATGAGGAGGTTATCAAGCAGACAGCAAAATATTTGCAATGGATTATTGTCTTTGGCCACTACGAAAACAACATATGTGTGGGTAGCCTCTCTTAAGGGGGGTACTACCCGTACTTTGATCACTCGATACTAAACTCTGTAGGATGTGACAACATACGTCACTTTGAAACAACTTGCCTTTGCTAGTCCTGAAACTATTTTGTACCACAGAGTAAAAAATGGGGCTCTACAAGTCTGCTACCAGATTTCTTTCAGCTAACATTGCATATGTATATACCATATTCTTAATATAATAACTTAAATCTGTCTGACTGCATTGTATAGCCACTGGAAAAAGTCTGGTAGTAAGTAGGTGTAGAGGGACAAAATGGCCTTCAGCCATTAAACACCAAGTGCAGAGGTGCAACAGACAATGTCCAATGTTTTAAACGTCCTGCATATTAAAGCCATCACACATATCTTGCAGAATGCATATACTGTACTTATCCATGACACTCCTGGCAACAGTCACTGGTTTCCTGAGAAAAGGTTCACTCCAAATATACAACTATTTCCATTGGCAATCAGGCAATCACTGAATCCACCTCACTGCCCTCAATTCACTTAGCTAAGCCTGATTTACCAGCAGGTTAGCTTTGTTGGAGCTTGCGTATACCAAGTTCCAATTAAACAATTACCTGGTAAGCTTCATGTTCCATGCTAACCTTATTGCTGTCACTAGCTGTTCATTAGAGCTGGGTATTTAAGAGGTGTATTGAGCAGGTCATTGTGCATTAGAAGCGAGTTTTCAGAGTAATGGAGAACTAGATCTCGCAGTGTTGGATAGATCAAAAATGGTTCAGCAAACCCATAACCATGCCCACCTTCATATATCCTACAGTGTTGCACTTCCTTGTTGCACCTGTAACATAAAATCTGTATAAGTAACAAAATTTATATATGCTATAATCAGTAAATACTGAGAAAAATATAAATGGTTATAGCAAGCACAGGGTATCTCGAATAAAAAGCAGACAAAGATGAAGTTAATTGTCAACTAATACCACATATAAATGTAAACTCAATATACTACATCAGTAGAAATATGACTGAGTATTTTATAAATGTAGTAGTCTATTTAAAATTAATGAAATTTAAGTAATTTTTTTCTGCAAATGAGTCCCATTTTAAGATAAAAATTATTTAGTTATAAGAAGCATACCATATAAAAAGGAAGAGAACCAAGGAAAGAGGAAGGAAGGGAATATGAGAAGAAAGAGAAATTGGTACAAAGGACAGAAAAAGGGAAAGTAGGAAAGCAAAACAGAGAGGGTAGGAAAAGTATTTTCCTCTTCCCTTACCCTACCCCTTTCCCCCCTCCCTCTTTGGAGGGAGAGGAAAGAGAGAGAATGAGGGAGGGAGAAGAAAAAGCTGGTAAGGGAGATGAAATGAAAAGAGGTTGGAGAGGGGGAAGGAAAATAAGTTAAGTCAATGGAGGGGGAAGAGATGGGAAAGAGAAAGTGGGGAAGGAGAGAGGGGAGAGAAAAGAGAGGAGAAAGAGAGATGAGAGAAGAGGAAAGAAGAAAGGAGAGAGAGAGAGAGAGAGAAAGGGGAAGAGATAGAGGGGGAAGAAAGGAAAAACAGAGAGGGAAGAGAGAGGGAGGAGAGAAGAGAGGGAGGGAAGAGAAGAGAGGGAAGAAGGAAGAGAGAAGAGAGAGGGGAGAGAGAGAGGAGAGAGTGAGAAGAGAGATCATATATACCCAGGATGACTCGAGTATGGAACACATTTGTACAGCATAATGATGTCAACGAGATAAAGTCAGTTGATCAAATGAAAACGCTGGCCCACAGATGGCTCCAACTTCATCCTGTTCCCTACTTGTCTCATAACAATAAAAATGCTTTCAAATGAGCTGATGTAGGTAACAGCTCTTAGCTTGTCAATAAAGTTAGGAATCCTTAACCTGTAAAAAGCTTGTCAATAAAACTAGGGATCCTTAACCTTGTCAAACCCTGTGTAAAAAAAAAAAAAAAAAAAAAAAAAAAAAAAAAGAGAGTGGGAAGAGAGAGAGAGGGAGCAAAGAGAGGGGGGGAAAGAGGGAGGGAAGTGGTAAGAGAGGGAGAAACTGTCCAATGTATTAAGTCTTAGCCCCAATAAAACAGAAGTGATGAAAAAAAAAATAAGAGAATGAATAGAAATGTACTGTACAAGATTATTACAATCATGAGGAAGAACTAAACCCACTGGGCTCATACGGCACCTAGAGAATGTGACAAATTGGTTTTATACAGAGGGAGGGACAAGGCAAATAATTTCTTTGATCAAGAGCCCTTCATCAGCATCAGGACACCCTCCTAGAAGGGGATTCAATGTGCACATTGTGTGGGGAGTAACACTTACGCAATTGACAAAGCATATCCTCCATTTTGGGCCATTCTTATGAGGAAAGTACCATCAGGCTTGTTATTTAGCAGATTAACAGCTCGCTCTCTTGAACAAGCATCATCATGCCACAGAGACTCGTTATTTAGCTCCGGACACTGGAAAGATTGATTGACATTAATCATTTGTAAATACATCCTGTTTGTGACTTGAAAAAGCCCACTGTGTGGGCGAAACATTGTCAATAAAGGATCACATTATACTGCATATGTGTTTATATTTCCATCCTCTCCTCACTTAGCGACATACTAAACAACACCTCGGACTTACAATGGGCTCTGACCAGTATTCATACTTTTTTTTTTTTTTTTTTTTTCAACAAGTCAGCCGTCTCCCACCGAGGCAGGGTGACCCAGAAAAGAAAGAAAATCCCCAAAAAGAAAATACTTTCATCATCATTCAACACTTTCACCACATTCACACATTATCACTTTTTGCAGAGGTGCTCAGAATACAACAGCTTAGAAGCATATACGTATAAAGATACACAACATATCCCTCCAAACTGCCAATATCCCAAAACCCTCCTTTAAAGTGCAGGCATTGTACTTCCCATTTCCAGGACTCAAGTCCGACTATATGAAAATAACCGGTTTCCCTGAATCCCTTCACTAAATATTACCCTAAATAGTGTATATTAGAGTTGATTTCCTCTATTCTGTTTATTTCAATATACAGTACACTACTGTATAAACACTGAAAAATATGCCAGAAATGTTATAAATGGTGCTAAGGTGACATTAAAATAATATCAAAGATGGTTGACAAACCCACTACCATTATAGTATGCTCCTCAGTGACAAATTCGTTTAACGACGTGGTCTCAGGAACGGAACTCTGTCGATAAGTGAGGAGGGGATATGTACATGTATATAAAAATACTTTTAAATATTTTCTTAACCATATTACTAAATAAAAAAATAATAATAAAAGCAGTCATGAAATTTTGATGAAAATAAAAAAAAATTTTGGAGTGAGATAAACAAGAAGGCAAACCATACCACAGGCGGGGATAGAACCCATGATCATAGAGTCTCAAAACTCCAGACTCTCTGATTGCAGGTTCTATTCCCGCCCATGGTATGGTTTGCTTGCAATCGTGTCATTACGATTTCATGAGTCAAGTTAAGAAAGCCTAGGGAACGAATGGATTTGTCAGTTGAAAACAGAGTAGGGGAATCAGTAGATGGGGAGCTGGAGGTACTGGGTAGATGGCGGGAATATTCTGAGCAACTTTTAAATGTCGATGAAGAAAGGTAAGCGATAGTTTGATGCACTGGCCAGAAAGGTATAACATCTTTTAGAAGTGAAGAAGAGCAGGATGTGAGCGTGAGGGAGGTGTAAGAGGCATTACGTAGAATGAAAGGGGGTAAAGCAGCTGGAACTGACAGGATCATGACAAATGTTAAAAGCAGGGGGGGATAGTGTTGGAGTGGTTGGTATTTTTAGTTTAATAAATGTATGAAAGAGGGGAAGGTACCTAGGGATTGGTAGAGAGCATGTATAGTTCCTTTACATAAAGGGAAGGGGGACAAGAGATTGTAAAAATTACAGGGGAATAAGTTTACCGAGTATACCAGGAAAAGTGTACAGTAGGGTTATTATTAAAAGAATTACAGGCAAGACAGAGAGTAGGATTTTGGATGAGCAAGGAGGCTTTAGAGTGGGTAGGGGATGTGTAGATCAAGTGTTTACATTGAAGCATATATGTGAACAGTATTTAGATAAAGGTACGAAAGTTTTCATTGCATTTATGGATTTAGAAAAGGCATATGATAGTGGATAGGGGTGCAGTGTGGCAGATGTTGCAAGTAGTATATGGAATAGGAAGTTACTAAATACTGTAAAGAGGTTCTGAAGAGGATAGTGAGGCTCAGGTTAGGATGTGTAGGAAAGAGGAAGATTACTTCCCGGTAACAAAATAAATCCGACTGAAACAAAATAAATCGCTAGGTCCTGATGAGCTTTTTTCAAGGGTTCTTAAGGAATGCAAAATGGAACTCTGTGAACTATTAACTAATATTTTTAATTTATCTCTTCAAACAGGTATAGTGTCTGATATGTGGAAGAGGGCTAATGTTATTCCTACTTTTAAAGCAGGGGACAAGTCGTTACTGTCAATTTACCACCCAATAAGCCTGACCTCAATTGTAGGCAAATTACTAGAGTCAATTAAAACCGAGATTATAAGTAGCCATCTGGATGAGCATAATCGATTAACGATACTCAGCATGGATTCACGAGAGGCCATTCTAGTCTAACTAATTTATTAACTTTCTTCAGTAATGCTTTTGAGGCTGTTGATCATGACAAAGAATTTGATACTGTTTACTTAGATTGTAGTAAGGCTTCTGATAGAGTACCTCACCCAAGACTGTTAGAGAAAGTGGCAGCTCATGGCATTGGGGGAAAAGTGCTCTCATGGATCGAGTCATGGCTCACCAATAGGAAGCAGTGTGTGTGCATAAATGGGGTTAAATCCGAGTGGAGATCTGTAACAAGTGGCATTCCACAGGGATCAGTCTTGGGCCCATTGTTGTTTATAATATATGTCAATGATCTTGATGAGGGAATTACTAGTGAAATGAGCAAATTCACCATTGATAGGTAAGATAATTGATTCAAACGTAGATATCAGGGAACTTCAGGAGGATTTAGACAAACTCAATATCTGGTCAGAAAAGTTTCAGATGCAGGTCAATGTAGATAAATGCAAGGTTCTGAAGCTCAGGCGTGTCCATAAGCCTAGTACTTATAAGTTAAATAATGTAGAACTTAGCCATACAGATTGCAAAAAGGACTTGGGGGTTATGATAAGCAGTAACCTTAAACCAAGACAGCAATGCCTAAGTGTACGTAATAAGGCAAACTGATTACTGGGATATACATATATCAAGAAGTGTAAGCAACAGAAGTCCAGAGGTTATATTACAGCTTTATATATCATTAGTAAGGCCTCGCCTAGATTATGCAGCTCAGTTCTGGTCTCCATATTACAGAATGGACATAAGCTCCTTAGAAAACATTCAGCGTAGAATGACTAAATTAATAAATAGCATTAGAAATCTTCCTTATGAAGATTGAAGACCCTTAAATTACATTCACTTGTTAGAAGAAGAATGAGGGAAAACATGATCAAAGTGTACAAGTGGAAGATGGGTATTAATAACGGTGATTTAAGTAAGGTCTTGAGGATCTCTCTCCAAGACAGAACCTGCAGTAATGGATTCAAATTAGACAAGTTTAGATTTAGAAAGGATATAGGAAAGTACTGGTTTGGAAATAGGGTAGTTGATGAATGGAACAGTCTGCCTAGTTGGGTTATCGAGGCTAAAACCTTGAGTAGTTTCAAATTTAGGTTGGATAAATACATGAGTGAAAGGGGCTGGATTTGAGTGGGACTTGCACAAGGGTAAATAGAATTATCAAAATTTATTTCTTGGGCAACACTGAAAATTGGGTTAGGCAAATATTTTTAGTGGGATGGATTGTGAAGGACCTGCCTAGTATGAGCCAACAGGCCTGCTGCAGTGTTCCTTCTTTCTTATGTTCTTATGTAAAAGTAGGTATTAGACAGGGATGTGTAATGTCACCATGGTTGTTTAATTATTTATAGATGGAGTTGTTAAAGAAGTAAATGCTAGGGTGTTGGGGAGAGGGGTGGGATTAAATTATAGGGAATGAAATACAAAATGGGTGTTGACACAGTTACTTTTTGCTGATTATACTGTGCTTATGGGAGAGTCTAAAGACAAGTTGCAAAGGTTAGTGGACGAGTCTGGGTGTGTAAAGGTAGAAAGTAGATAAGCTTAAGGTGATGAGGGGTATCAAACGATTTAGATAAAAACTGGATATCACATTGGAGAGAGGGGGTATGGAAGAAGTGAATGTTTTCAGATATTTGGGAGTTGACTTGTCAGCAGATGGGTTAATGAAGGATGAGGTTAACCATAGAATTCATGAAGGAAACAAGGCAAGTGGTGTGTTGAAGTATTTGTGGAGAAAAAAAAAATAGCGTGCTGAAATTTCCAGCCAAGACAGGACTCGCAGCAATGGTTTCAAGTTGGAAAAATTCAGATTCAGAAAGGATATAGGAAAGCACTGGTTTGGTAACAGTTGTGGATGAGTGGAACAAACTCCCGAGTACAGTTATTCGGGCTAAAATGTTGTGTAGTTTTAAAAATAGGTTAGATAAATACATGAGTGGGCGTGGGTGGGTGTGAGTTGGACCTGACTAGCTTGTGCTGCTGGGTCTGGTGCAGTGCTCCATCCTTGAGTGGAGATGACCATACTGGGTGGGTCATTGGGCTAATCTGGGGGGGGGGGGGGGTCATTGGTCTAATCCGAGGGGGTGGGACATGGGCCTGCTCCGCATGGGTCAGTAGGCCTGTTGCAGTGTTCCTTCTTTCTTATGTTCTTATGTTATCTATGGAGGTAAAAAAGGGAATGTATGAAAGTACAGTGGTACCAACACTCTTATATGGGTGCGAAGCTTGGGCTGTAACTGTTGCAGCAAGGTGGTGGCTGGAGGCAGTAGAGATGTCCTGTCTAAGGGCAAAGTGTGATGTAAATATTATGCAGGGAATTCGAGTGTGGAAATTAGGTGTGGAGTTACTAAAAGTATTAGTCAGAGGGTTGAAGAGGGGTTGTTGAGGTGGTTTGGTCATTCAGAGAGAATAGATCAAAGTAGAATGATTTGGAGAGTGTATAAATCTGTAGGGGAAGGAAGGAGGGGTAGGGGTCGTCCTCGAAAAGGTTTGAGGGAAGGGGGTACAGGAGGTTTTGTGGGATTTCCAGCAAGTGTGTGTGAGCCTGTTAAATAGGAGTGAATGGAGACGAATGGTTTTTGGGACCTGACAAGCTGTTGGAGTGTGAGCAGGGTACATATTTAGTGAAGAGATTTAGGGAAACCAGTTAGCCGGACTTGAGTCCTGGAAATGGGAAGCACAATACCTGCACTTTAAAGGAGGGGTTTGGGATATTGACAGTTTGGAGGGACTTCTAAATTGTCGTATGTAGCGCCCCTGTAAAGACAGTGATTATGTACGAGTGAGGTGAAAGTGTCGAATGATGATGATAGTACGTATTTTCTTTTTGGGGATTTTTTTTTCTTTCTTTTTGGGTCACCCTGCCTCGGTGGGAGATGGCCGACTTGTAAAAAAAAAAAAAAAAAAAAGCTACACCTCCAGTCTGACTAAGAGGCATTGATGTCTATAAGGCATGACAGATTGCAGTTCTTGCATTCTTTTCATGCATAGCATCCAGTGAACTTGTAGCAGCAATATTTTTTGAGCATCTAGGAACATTATTATAATCATGGGGGAGCACTAAATCCATAGGATTATACAGTACATATGTGTGTGTGTGGAGGAGGGGGGAGAGATGGAAGGTATTCCAGCTCAATTCAGGGAACCGGAGCACAGATCCAATTCCCTAGATCAAGAGCCCCTCACCAACAAGAAACCTCCCTTGGGACACCTAGGAACAGTGTTGGAGCTTGTGACCAAAATGTCACTGATGGAGCCAGGCTCTGGGATAATGTACCAGGCTCTGCAACCAGACCTTCAATCCCAAACCACCACCATCATACTAGGATATCCCTATAGAGTCTTTCCTCACTCAATGACGTACTCATTTAACGACCGCTTGGATTTACGACCAACTCTTTATTACAATATATAGTACACTACTGTATAAACATTTAAGAATACAGCAGGGCCCCATTCCTATGGCAGGTTAGGTTCCAGGCTACTGCTGGAAAGCAGAATGCCATTTTTCCACTTATAAATGCAAATAAATGCCAGATAACAAGTTTACACTAACATATATTAAGTTAGCAACAGAACTAGGCATTAAAAAACAACAAGTAAAATACACACACAGTACACTCATTATTTACCTCAAAATATTTGTAGGGCAAAAGGCGAGTAGTATTTATTGTAAGAAGTCAGGTGTGGGAGGTATGGTAGCCCTCCTGGCCACCCCACCCACCCACAATACATGTATACTACAACAACACTGAAAACTCTCGAGTGATAAAATGCATATACAGTACACTCATTACTTACCTTATTTTTATTTACATTATTTCTTATGGGGAAAATGGTTTCTGTTTTCGCCGATTGCTCTGGAACGGATTAAACTCGAAAACCGAGAGTCCACTTTATTATTACAAATTATTATTACATTATAATAATAAAAAGAAACGCTAAACCCACAAGGCTCGTGAATAGCTATAGATAGAGTGAAGGCATATGAAAGAAAGAAATTTCAAGTTAAGTTACTGGTGTTTGACTAGAGAAAACGTAATTCTTCGACTCATATTTATGTCAAATCTCATATTTATTTATGTCAATTTTTATACTTTAGGTGTATCATGTTTATATGTTATGTAGCATCTTTATTACATAATTTTGAAAAAAATATCATAGATGGATTAATGGAAATGTCTATATTAACATAATATACAACATTTAATGTACCCAAGAGATTATATGGTGTCAAGTAAAGAGAGACTTAGTAATTTTAATGTGTACCTGCACACCAGCACAGTGTGTAAGTATATTTGGGTACAGGTACACAAGTATAATTATCAGAGTACATATAAAATATGCAATAACTTTAAAGCACTTGAAACATACACAAATAACCCGCACATAAGAGAGAGAAGCTTACGACAACGTTTCAGTCTGACATGGACCATTTACAAAGTCACACTAACCAGAAGTGGAGCAGGACGGCTATATATAGGCAGGAAGAGGTGGTGGTGGTGGTAGTAGTAGTAGTACAAGAATGGTATATAATACCGACAAGATGAAATTAAGACACATGTGCAACACCCGGGCACCCCTATCGTAGACGTTTCGCCATCCAGCCAGCCACTGGATGGCGAAACGTCCACAACAAAGACACCCAGATGCCGCACTTGAAATTCTGGAAAATTTCCAGACATAATAGAGAGGTGTGCTCACGGAGAATATAAACAAACTGGGTGGGGTGTGCCGAATTTGAAAGACCACTCGCCGTATAGCAAATTCTGGTCATAATTTGAAATCGCCATATTAGCAGAACACCGTAAGGCAAAACGCCGTAAAGCGGGGCCCTACTGTATAATAAAAATTTTATGTATGATGCAAAGATGACATTAAAAAAATATCTAAAGATGGTTGACACAAACCCATTACCATTATAGTATGCTCCTCGCTTAACAACCAATTTGTTTACTGACCTACTCTTAGGAACGGAACTCCATTCTTAAGTGAGGAGACTGTAGTGGAGAATACAGCCTCAACAATGCTCAAGTGGGGTATGGAAAGACAGAGCTCATTTTGTGGCAGTGAGTGCTCCTTGTGCAGGGGATTTCTTTTTTGGCTGTCCCTAATTCCTCCCTTGGCACATGCCTCAACCTGCAGACCGTCAGCATTGATGTTGCCCATCGCCTTGCTGGGGGTCCCTATCCTTGCTGAATGCAGGTGTATCTGTGGCAGTGCCCCCGCAGATCAATTAGGGTTACCCGGTCTTGTTTGCCATAGATCCAAGGAAAAGATTTCAAGGTATGAGGAGAGGAGGGTATTATCAAGAGGAGCCCTGCAACAGCCAGATGCTTAGCAATAAGGGAGCCATGCCAACTACGCAGATCCACTGGCAAGCAAACACAGCAATAAGTGGTGTGGCATATGTTAACAAGAGTACAGGAATATTTTTGAAGATGAATATTAACAGGTTTTATCAGGTTGTAGAAGTAAACTTTTTTTTTTTTTTAAACACCAGCCATCTCCTACCAAGGAAGGGTCACTCAAAAGAGGAAACACATTCACCATCATATAAAGCCTCTCCTCACTTAACGACGGCGTTATGTTCCGGAGACCACATTGGTAAATAAATTCACTGCTAAGTGAGGAGCATACTATAATGGTCGAGTGTTTGTGCCAACCATCTTTGATATTGTTTTAATGTCACCGTTGCACCATTTATAATATTTTTGGTATATTTTTAAATGTTTATACAGCAGTGTACTGTATACTGAAATAAACAGAATAGAGGAAATCAGCTCTAATATTTAATAGCTTTCTTGTCAGAAATGTGTAGATATCACACTTAAAAAGACCCTCCAAATTCCAACCATCCTACAAAGTGAAGACACCACACCTACCATTGCCAAGATTCTAATCTGGCTAATGGGTTTCCCCAAGTCCTTCACAAATGTTACCTTCTCACACTTCAACAGCACATCAAGTCATAAAACACAAGTTCTCTGTTCACTATGATCTAACACTGCACTGGAAGAGGTTTTGAGTGCTCCTAGAAATCTTCAACCTTTCCTGGAAAATCCCTCCCCTTCCATCCCTTCGAGCTCATACTCATATACCCTCCATCACCTTATCCTGCTCTGTACTCTCCAAGTACCAAAACCACCTCAACAATTATTCCTCAGCACTCTGAATTATACTTTTGGTAACCCTACACCTTGTCCATGCTCAGAATTTTCTGCAAAATATTCACATCACACACTGCCTTCAGCATCCTACACCTCTAAAACATTTAACACTTATGCCTCACTCCCATATCAAAGTGTTGTTCTATAGATAAACACACTCCTTTTCACAGGTGCTTCAATACCACCCATCCTTTTCCCCCACTTTTCTATCCTATGATTCACTATCTTCTTTAATAGACCCATCTGCTGATATGTCCGCTGCAAATCTCTGAGTCTACCTACCTTCCACTTTCTCCATACTCCCTTCCTCCAATCTGATATTTCATTGCCTAGCCTTCTTGTTAGTTTCATCACCTACTACTTCATATTTACTTTTAATTTTCTTCTTTTACATTCACTCCTAAATTTCTCCAACCTTAGCAACTTGATATCTTCAGAATCTCCCAGAACTGTCATTGGCAAAAGAGCAATTGTGACAACTTATAAATGCATCAGATTCATTATCTTTTAATCTTATACCTCTCCCAAACATCCTAGTATTCACTTCTTTTACAACTCCATCTATGAAATGTTAAAAAAAAAGTGACATTAAACATCCCTGTCTAAGGCTTACTTTTACTGGGGAAATAATCCCCTCGTAAGAGTAAAAATAATTAAATCTTGGGAACACCTTTGGTAACTTCACTGCCATGGAATTATTAATCACAGCAATACAGTGCCAGCCAGGACATTCATGTATGAATACTGTAAGAATACAGGATGACTTGTCATGAGAGTAAGCAATATAAGGCTAGGAGCAGCAGCCCACTCTAGTTTTTATTAGGCAAGGTAGAATCTTCTCACTTCAAACTCTGGGTAAATAAACTGAGTATGCTTACATCCAGAATCCCTATGGCACAATGAAAAAAAAAATATATACAGTGGTACCTTGAGTTTCGAACAGCTCCCAACTCGAACAATTATGTAAGTGTATTTTTGTAAGTGCTTTTGTAAGTGTATTTTTGGGGGTCTGAAATGGACTAGTCTAATTTACATTATTCCTTGTGGGAACAAATTCATTCAGCATCGGCACTCGAACAGCCTTCTGGAACGAGTCAAGTTCGTAACTCGATGTACCACTGTATAAATAATTATTTGTTTTTTCTTATGAAATGGTAGAGAATCTTTTTCTGAAAGTAATAAAATAAAAAGTACAAAATTCAATAAATAATTGATGAAATTACACACTCGCAAATTTTGGCGTGTTAAGTGATATTTACGCATCAGCGATTTTGCCCACCAAGTCCTATTTTCGACCAATTACATTATTCTATTAGACCAAATTCTTAGCTATTTCACTAGTATGTGTTCCATTTTATCTACCGAGTACAAGAGATCGCCCAATCAACTATTTCAACTACCCAATAAAGTTACCGAAAATTGGTAATTTGGCCAATTTCACACAAAGTACAGTGAACCCCTGCCGTTCGGCAGCCGTGACTTTCGTGAAATCTGACTTTCGGCAAGTTTTTTCGGCAAAATTTAGCTTCGTGGTTCGTGATTGGACTCGTGATTCGGCGACCTTCTGGTAGGCGTCTGCCCATCAGAGCGCACACAAAGCCAGTCTCCCGCACTATTCACACACACTGTTTACCAGCATGTCACCATCACCCCACGGGTTCATACATCTCATAATAATTCATTGTCTTTTGTGCTTGCAACTGCTAAATACACCACCATAGGCCCAAAGAAAGCTCCTAGTGCCAGCCCTTTGGTAAAGGTGAGAAACACGATAGAATTAAAAAAAAAAAACTCATAGCAAAGTACTAATGTAGAGGAGGAAGAGAGAGGGCAGAATGTGCCTTCTGCAGTGATTCAGTGATTCTACAATATGTATGATACTAAAGCAGCAAGTATCGATAAAGGCTATAGCTCCAGCCAGTGATAAAGTGTAGAATTAACAGTGTAGCAACTAAGTTAAGCGAGTAAGCGATAGAAAAAACACGAAAGTAACTCTCCAATGTTGTTGGATGTGTATAGGACTGCTGAACATACACCGCCCTGCTATCTTCCACTACAGTAAACCTCTGCCAGCATCTCCTCCATCAAATTAATTAAACTAACATCTCCTCCAAGGTAAGTGCAAATATAAAAGTGTAAGTATAAAAGTAAATACAGTGGACCCCCAGTTCACGTTATTAATCCGTTCCTGAGAGATCATCGTAAAGCAAAATTATCGGAAAGCGAATCAATTTTCCCCATGAGAAATAATGGGAATCAAATTAATCTGTGCAAGACACCCAAAAGTATGAAAAAAAAACTTTTACCACATGAAATATTAAGTTTAATGCAATAGAATAATTACAATAACAACAATAGAATAATCACAATAGAATAATTGACACTTACCTTTAATGAAGATCTGGTGATGATTGATGGGATGGGAGAAGGGGAGTGTGTTGAAGTTTTTAATGTTTAGAAAGGGAATCACTGTTTTGTTATCACAGTTGCACCTTTTGCAAGAATAGCTTCCTTGATTGCCGTTTTCCTGCTCACTATAGTAGAGATGGTTGATTGGGATTTACTATACAACTTGGCCAGGTCCGACACACGCACTCCACTTTCATACTTTGCAATTATCTCTTTCTTCATATCAATAGTCATTAGCACCCTTGGTCTCGATGGGATGGCACTAGAAGTTTTCTTGGGGCCCATGGTGACTTATTTTGCAGAAACAAGCACCAAAAACAGTGATAATATGGAATGTACTGAATGTATCCTTAGATGCGCGCACACTGGCTGGCTTGTAAACACTGGCACACACGGGGCAGTTCAGGCCACACGTTGACACTTCTCATACGAATTGTATCGCATACTGGGTTTTGTAACGGGAACTGAGGCAATTTTTTTGCGATATAATGCTTCGGATACCGGATTTATCGGCTACCGATGACTTCACGAACCGGGGGTCCACTGTATAAGTGTAAATATGAAAGGACACCAATGGAAATATGTCACTCTTGAATTTTTTGGGTTATCCTGGGTACTTTACACATGTGCTGCTATGTATGATAATCTATGTATGTAATTGTATTTGTGTATACCTGAATAAACTTACTTATTTATAAATTAAAATGTAAATATTTCTTATTTATAAATTACATACATTGTTTAAGTGTGATGGTGGCCAAAGCCTCCACTGCCACCAACACGGCTTCTCTCAGTGGCGGCCCTTAAACCCAACAACAACACTACACCATTTACTCCTATCATACAATATGACATATTTTATTCATTCTATAGTATATATCATGTTTCTATGTTATTAATATTGTTTATAATGTCATATTAGATGAATTGTGAGAGATAAATAAGCCGTAGAGATGATATTAGCGTCATATTGAAGCATAATAAACTCGCCTTCCTCTTGCCTCCTACACCAACAAGAATCAATAAAGGTTAAGTGTGATGTTAAATGTTCATTTATCCATTTTATTAGTGCTTTATATTTATTTGTCATTGTTTTCTGTATGTAAATCTTTATTTAATCTTTAAAAAAACTTTTTTTTGTTAATACTTTTGGCTGTCTGAAACTGATTAATTGGGTTTCCATTATTTCTTATGGGGAAAATATTCGCCAATCGTGAATTTCGCCAGTCGGCAGACTCTCTGGAACGGATTAATCACGAAACTCGGGGGGGGGGGGGGGGGTCCACTGTACAAATATTCCAGTTTCAAAATAGGGTTCAGAATAAACAATGCAGGCATTCCTGGCACTAAAATAACATTTTCTGTGTTTATTAGTTACGTTTCCAGGCTTTACAGATGAAGTCCCTTTTCATTTTTTATTTACAAAGAATTCTTTTTCACACCAAAAATTAGAAGATTTACTATTATGCAATACTGTAATTTTTTTTTTTTTTTTTTTCAACAAGTTGGCCGTCTCCCACCGAGGCAGGGTGACCCAAAAAAAAAAGAAAGAAAATCCCCAAAAAGAAAATACTTTCATCATCATTCAACACTTTCACCACACTCACACATTATCACTGCTTTTGCAGAGGTGCTCAGAATACAACAGTTTAGAAGCATATACGTATAGAGATACACAACATATCCCTCCAAACTGCCAATATCCCAAACCCCTCCTTTAAAGTGCAGGCATTGTACTTCCCATTTCCAGGACTCAAGTCCGACTATATGAAAATAACCGGTTTCCCTGAATCCATTCACTAAATATTACCCTGCTCACACTCCAACAGATCGTCAGGTCCCAAGTATCATTCGTCTCCATTCACTCCTATCTAACACGCTCATGCACGCTTGCTGGAAGTCCAAGCCCCTCACCCACAAAACCTCCTTTACCCCCTCTTTCCAACCCTTTCGAGGACGACCCCTACCCCTCTTTCCTTCCCCTATAGATTTATATGCTTTCCATGTCATTCTACTTTGATCCATTCTCTCTAAATGACCAAACCACCTCAACAACCCCTCTTCTGCCCTCTGACTAATGCTTTTATTAACTCCACACCTTCTCCTAATTTCCACACTCCGAATTTTCTGCATAATATTTACACCACACATTGCCCTTAGACAGGACATCTCCACTGCCTCCAACCGTCTCCTCGCTGCTGCATTTACCACCCAAGCTTCACATCCATATAAGAGTGTTGGTACTACTATACTTTCATACATTCCCTTCTTTGCCTCCATAGATAACGTTTTTTGACTCCACATATACCTCAACGCACCACCCACCTTTTTTCCCTCATCAATTCTATGATTAACCTCATCCTTCATAAATCCATCCGCCGACACGTCAACTCCCAAGTATCTGAAAACATTCACTTCTTCCATACTCCTCCTCCCCAATTTGATATCCAATTTTTCTTTATCTAAATCATTTGATACCCTCATCACCTTACTCTTTTCTATGTTCACTTTCAACTTTCTACCTTTACACACATTCTCAAACTCATCCACTAACCTTTGTAATTTTTCTTTAGAATCTCCCATAAGCACAGTATCATCAGCAAAAAGTAACTGTGTCAATTCCCATTTTGAATTTGATTCCCCATAATTTAATCCCACCCCTCTCCCGAACACCCTAGCATTTACTTCTTTTACAACCCCATCTATAAATATATTAAACAACCACGGTGACATCACACATCCCTGTCTAAGACCTACTTTTACTGGGAAGTATTCTCCCTCTCTTCTACACACCCTAACCTGAGCCTCACTCTCCTCATAAAAGCTCTTTACAGCATTTAGTAACTTACCACCTATTCCATATACTTGCAACATCTGCCACATTGCTCCTCTATCCACTCTATCATATGCCTTTTCTAAATCCATAAATGCAACAAAAACCTCCCTACCTTTATCTAAATACTGTTCACATATATGCTTCAATGTAAACACTTGATCTACACATCCCCTACCCACTCTGAAGCCTCCTTGCTCGTCCGCAATTCTACATTCTGTCTTACCTCTAATTCTTTCAATTATAACCCTACCGTATACTTTTCCTGGTATACTCAGTAAACTTATTCCTCTATAATTTTTACAATCTCTTTTGTCCCCTTTCCCTTTATATAAAGGGACTATACATGCTCTCCGCCAATCCCTAGGTACCTTCCCCTCTTTCATACATTTATTAAACAAAAGTACCAACCACTCCAACACTATATCCCCCCCTGCTTTTAACATTTCTGTCATGATCCCATCAGTTCCAGCTGCTTTACCCCCTTTCATTCTACGTAATGCCTCACGTACCTCCACCACACTTACATTCCGCTCTTCTTCACTCCTAAAAGATGGTATACCTCCCTGGCCAATGCATGAAATTACCGCCTCCCTTTCTTCCTTAACATTTAAAAGTTCCTCAAAATATTCTCGCCATCTACCTAATACCTCCCTCTCCCCATCTACTAACTCCCCTACTCTGTTTTTAACTGACAAATCCATACTTTCCCTAGGCTTTCTTAACTTGTTTAACTCACTCCAAAATTTTTTCTTATTTTCATTAAAATTTCTTGACAGTGCCTCTCCCACTCTTTCATCTGCTCTCCTTTTGCACTCTCTCACCACTCTCTTCACCTTTCTTTTACTCTCCATATACTCTGCTCTTCTTATAACACTTCTGCTTTGTAAAAACCTCTCGTAAGCTACCTTTTTCTCTTTTATCACACCCTTTACTTCATCATTCCACCAATCACTCCTCTTTCCTCCTGCCCCCACCCTCCTATAACCACAAACTTCTGCCCCACATTCTAATACTGCATTTTTAAAACTATTCCAACCCTCTTCAACCCCCCCACTACTCATCTTTGCACTAGCCCACCTTTCTGCCAATAGTCGCTTATATCTCGCCCGAACTTCCTCCTCCCTTAGTTTATACACTTTCACCTCCCTCTTACTTGTTGTTTCCACCTTCCTCTTTTCCCATCTACCTCTTACTCTAACTGTAGCTACAACTAAATAATGATCCGATATATCAGTTGCCCCTCTATAAACATGTACATCCTGGAGCCTACCCATCAACCTTTTATCCACCAATACATAATCTAACAAACTACTTTCATTACGTGCTACATCATACCTTGTATATTTATTTATCCTCTTTTTCATAAAATATGTATTACTTATTACCATATTTCTTTCTACACATAGCTCAATTAAAGGCTCCCTATTTACATTTACCCCTGGCACCCCAAAATTACCTACTACTCCCTCCATAACATTTTTACCCACTTTAGCATTGAAATCCCCAACCACCATTACTCTCACACTTGATTCAAAACTCCCCACGCATTCACTCAACATTTCCCAGAATCTCTCTCTCTCCTCTACACTTCTCTCTTCTCCAGGTGCATACACGCTTACTATAACCCACTTTTCACATCCAATCTTTACTTTACTCCACATAATCCTTGAATTTATACATTTGTAGTCCCTCTTTTCCTGCCATAGCTTATCCTTCAACATTATTGCTACTCCTTCTTTAGCTCTAACTCTATTTGAAACCCCTGACCTAATCCCATTTATTCCTCTCCATTGAAACTCTCCCACCCCCTTCAGCTTTGTTTCACTTAAAGTCAGGACATCCAGTTTCTTCTCATTCATAACATCCACAATCATCTCTTTCTTATCAATTGCACAACATCCACGCACATTCAGACTTCCCACTTTGACAATTTTCTTCTTCTTATTCTTTTTAGTAATCTTTACAGGAAAAGGGGTTACTAGCCCATTGTTCCCGGCATTTTAGTTGACTTTTACAACACGCATGGCTTACGGAGGAAAGATTCTTATTCCACTTCCCCATGGATATAAGAGGAAAAGTAATAAGACCAAGAACTATTAAGATAAAATCAGAGAAAACTCAGATGAGTGTGTATAAATAAACGTGTACATGTATGTGTAGTGTGACCTAATTGTAAGTAGAAGTAGCAAGACGTACCTGTAATCTTGCATATTTATGAGACAGACAAAAGACACCAGCAATCCTACCATCATGTAAAACAATTACAGGCTTTCGTTTTACACTCACTTGGCAGGACGGTAGTACCTCCCTGGGTGGTTGCTGTCTACCAACCTACTACCTATAAATACTGTAATAATTGTATAAATAATATCAGCACATTTGTGAACACACGTTAGACCCACCAGCTGACATGTATTGGACACGTGATGTGATTTGTTTGCCCTTGAGCATCAGCAAAAATCGAACATTTATGCTAGTTTGAGTTCAATTTCAACCTATTTTCAGTACTAAAACCAATCAAAATCATGCATTTCTGCAATATAGCTTCCATTCTATCAAATGACACCTAGAAACTGCAAATACAACTGTAAAACTCATACAAAAATACACCGCAAAGTCGTTGTTTTAATCCAAAAACACTGTCGCAGTTTGTTTTTCTCATTATGCACTGTGTGCTGCAGGATTTGTTTTATATGGTGTATACTTACCACATAGATGCATTCTCATATCTAGGCCCAAATTTACCACTCACAGCTTATCTGAGTGAGCTGAGCTCATGACATAGTACTACGGTTTGGACCCAGGCTTCAAAGCTGTAGAACTACAGGACGGACTCTCAAAGGATTAAAGCAGCAAGAGTGGGATGTGAACTAAAGATGCCAGAAACTGCTGGCACATGACCCTATGATAGCCTTTCAATATTAACATGGTAAAAAGGAATATTTAGATAGGAAAATTCTGTTAAAAGATGAAGCATCAATATAGGTGTAATAATAAGTATGCTTTTTAACTTGAGGTCTCTTAAGAGACTTCTCACATGACATATTAGTCTACAGAGGCTAGAAGCACAGTAGCCAGCAATAGCAGTCTCAACTTCCTAGTGATCATATATGCCTAAATTAAGTCTTAACTCTGATTTGTGGGGCACCTGGGGCCAGGTGCCCCACAAATCTTTTACAAGAACATACGTAAATTTTAACAAACTATATAGAATACATACTGGTTGTGGAGTCTGCGATGGATCAGACTGGTCAAGCCACTGATCCATCATGTCAGCAGAAAGTCCACGTGAAAGCAACAAGTTCTTGAGATGGTCCATTTGCTTTGCTAATTTCATGACATCCAATTTGAACGATGTAGCTTGGCGTTCCACACTTAAACTCTCTCGCTTCAGTGCTGAGAAATGGTTTTCTTGTTGGCTGTGAGCCTCTCTAACTTTGTCAAGACGCCCCAACAGTACTTGTTGGTTTGTTAACAAGCTAGGATAAAAATAAAGAATGGCTTAACAACAAAGCATGCATTATAATACAAATCAAGCAAATTTCCACAGGATATGAATCTATAGCAACAAATTATTCACTAAGACAAATGAACCCATTACAAGTTCCAAAACACCACTTACTCATGCACTTCATGAGGCTGGGCTTCAACTTTGAATTTTTCGTGGAGTTTGAGGTGATCTTCAATCCACAGGATTGTCTCCGTGAAACCATCAAGTGCTTGCCGACTCAGCTGGATATCTTGAGCTAGTGCCTGTTGCTTTTCGTATGCACTGTTATACTGAGCAGTTTTTGAAAGGTACTGCTTATTTAGATCATTCAAGCGACCCAGTATGTCCTCAACTCGCATTCTGGCGCTTTCTGACTCTTCACCATGGAAACGACTTACTGGATGTAGCAATCTTATGTCAAGTGCTTTATTGAACTGTATAAGACTTTGTTGACAGCAGTAATTCACCAAATCCACTACTGAATTAAAAGTATATGGCTCTGTAAAGCCATACTTTCCACTGTGATGACATATCTTAATTAGCTTATTTGAGCCTCCCTTACGGAGTGTAAGTGTGTACTCTTCATTTCCAGTTGAGGCATCTCTAACCAAGAAGGTACCATCCTTGGTATCCTTCATCAACACATTTACATCCTCCCTACTAATAGTACCCCAATACCACTCAGCTTCTTGTAGTGCCTTTGGTGCATTGGTAGGGATATTGGAGTAAAATGAGAGAGTGGTTGTGTTAACTGGAGGAGGAGGTTGTCCAGTAGCAGGAGATCGTGGACTACTATCCTCCACAAAGACAGGATATGTAGTTACTGATGGACGAGGCCTTGGTGGTAAAGCTGGCGCTGGTGCAAATGTGGGAACTTTTTCTCCCCAGTCAACTTTTTTCAGCATTATTTCTACAATTCGCATGTGTGCTTCTGTATTGCGTGCTAGTTCCCTATAAAAAAAAGAGGAGGGTAAATACAAACTTTTAACTATAGTATTAGATTAAGGCAGGCAGCATCATGTAAATCTACAACAGTAAGTCATGATGCATTACTTTCCCAAAATATTAGACTGCAAGCAAAATAATACATACACAATTTTTTCCCATGGTGGTCTTAAAAGGACATGACAGAGTGATTGAATGAGAAGAGTTGGTGGATCCAAGATGCCCCTTCCAACCTGGAGTTGACATAGTTGCAAGAAGTGGCTCATCAAAAACCTAGAAAAAAAATTATATTTCACATACATATTTTTTTTTCTACCCTATGGACATCTGCCAAGGTAGGGCAACCCAAAAAAGATAAAATTCACATAAAAATATAACATGGAAAAGAGCAGTGCTTAAGGGTAACAAAATCTAGACTAAATATCAGATTGGAGGGAAGGAGTATGGAAAAAATGGATGTATTTAGATATTTAGGAGTAGACATGCCAGCCGATGGGTCTATGAAAGACAAGGTAAGCCATAGAAAAGATAGAGGAAAAAGAGGTGGGTGGTGTGTTGAGCGATCTGTGGAAAGAAAAGTTTATGTATGAAGGCAAAAAAATGCACCTAAGTACAGTGATGCCAACACTTTTATGAGTGCAAGGCATGGGTTTTGAATTCTGCAATGAGGAGGTGGCTAGAGGCAGTGGAGATTGCACATTGCTCTCACATGTGACGTGTCAATACTGTGCAGTGAATTCAGAGCATAGAAATTAAAAGGCAATGTGGGGTCATTAAGGGTTTAATTCAGAGAGCTGAAGAGGAGCTGTTGAGGTGGTTTGGGCATGTAGAGAGGATGGAGAGGGATAAGTTGAAAGAGATGAAAATTAGGAGGGGTAGGGGGTTGTCTCGAGAATGGTTGGAGGGAAGAGGTAAAAAGTAGCTGAGTTTTAGGGGCTTGAGCATTCAGCAGACTTGTGAAAACATGTTAGATAGGAGTGAATGGAAAAAAATAGCTTTTAATGGATATGCTGTTGGAATATGAGCAAGACAACTTTAATAAAGTGATGAAGGCAAACTGGTTAGTTGCATTTAAGTCCTGGAGGTGGGAAGGGCAATGCCTACACTCTGAAGGAGGGATGGGGACACTGCAGTTGGAGGGTAATTTGATTGTGATGTCAGCACACTTTTGGTAAGATGGCAACTGAATGGTGGTGAATGGGCTTTCTTCTTTGCATCACTCTGCCTATTACTATTGTTTACTTTATGCTTGACTTTTTTAAAGTACACATAATAATGGGGGATTTCACCATTGATGTACACTAGTTGCTAATTATATAAAATAAAATTTCTTTTAAAACTATAGTATTTCATCAAATGGAAATGACAAACATGTAAAAAAATATTTTTAACTGATTTAGATCACCAAAAAGTAAATTATTAAAGACCAATTCTTGTACATCATTAATAAACATTTTAAAAAATGCACAGTGGTTTGAGTAAGAAACTTGTAAACTTACTGCAATGTATAGAAATGATGAGAATTGAGTTCCTTTACCATCTGTGCCATACACTTAGCACACTGGTCATCATTATGGATACGAGTAGCTTCAATGAAGCGATCGTAAAATGTCTCTGGAATCACTGGCTCAGGGAGCTCTCGAAGATATCGTTTAATCAGGTACGCAATAACGTGGGGTTCATATGTACTAAGGTCAACATTGCACATGTCTGCAATAATAAAAATTTCTTTACACAAATGGCAAGACTTGCAAGTAAGCCTTTACATATTTAAATTATAGGAGTTATTAATATACATGTAAATTATACATACATCAGAGTAATGAGCACTACTAAAAATTCAAAATGCACTTTACACAAATACTCAGCAATAGAACTTAAATGTTTAACGTAATTTTCCTGGGTGTATTGGCACATAAAAAAATATACTAGCCTTCATCACAGTCCTGTCTCAACTGAGCCAGTGTTTCTTGTTGGGGTGGCGTACGATAGAGGCGATATGGATCCAAGTTAGGATCACTCTTGGCACGGAACACAATTTCTTGACAGCATCGCACGAGCAGGAGGGGGGCTGGGCTCTCACCAGGAGTAAACTGAGTGCATAAGCTTAGGCCAAAAACAGAGGAGAGTAATATGCGACGAAAGTATTTGGATGATTGTTTTACACACGGAGGTAAGCCTGTAGCAGCACATGTGCGGTGAGCAATCAGTCCACAGTCTGGAAAAATAATACACAGTACCTATGAAAATATGGAGTTGAGTAAAGGAAATGACTAAACTAGAAGTCATCCAAAACAAAAGGTGGTCTCTCCATATATTCTGCCTTAAGGTTTCATGGTAAGCACTTCCCATACACTAACTTTTCTTTTACCTCATACTTCCACCAATCATTCCTCTTCCTAAATGCACCCACACTTCTACACCCATAAACATCTGGTGTGCACTCTTGCACTGCAGTCTTAAGTTTACCCCATAACTCTGACTTCACTACCTGTACTCTCTCTCTCTAGCCTAAGTTTCACCCAATAGTTGCTTATATCATCCCGTGTCTCTTCAGTTTGTTCAACTTCATTTCTTTACCCAATGCCATTCTTCTTGTACTCCACCAACCTCTTGCTCTCCCCGTAGCTATCACTAAATAATGACCGATATATGTTGCCCATCTAAAAACCATGGATGTCCAGGGGTCTACCCAATAACATTTTAACTACTGATACACAGGTTAGCTAAATGTTGTCATTGCAGATTTTATCATATCTTGTATACTTATTTATCCTCCTCCTTAAAGTAGTGTCTTGTTACCAAACCTTTTTCTTCACACAATTCAATTAAAGGCTCCTGAAATTATTTACCCCTGGTACTCAAAACTTTCCTACTTCAGCATCTAGGTTCTCCAACAACAATTATTCTCTAGCTTGGTACAATACTTCCTAAACATTCATCTAACACCTCCCAAAATCAATCTCCCACACTCCTCTCTACCACAGGTGTATAAACATTAAACAATTACATAACCCACTCATACATTCCCTATTTAAACCAAAAACATTCTTGAATTTTAACATTTATATCCTCATCTTTCCTTTCCACACACGCAATGTATACTGGGTGTATGAAGTATAAGCACGATTTTCATGTCATCTGACAAGTTAACCCTTAAACTGTCCAAACGTAGATCTACGTTTTTTCAACATTTGAAAGTATGTAAAAAAAGTAGATCTTCTTTTCTTTTTTACATTTGAAAACGTCTAAAAAAACTTGGATCTACATTTTTTTTTTTTTGTTATACAGTGGTCCCTCGTTTTTCGTAATTAATCCGTTCCTGGAGGAGCTACTGTAAACGAAATTTACGATTTGCGAATCAATAAATCAAGAAATAATGTAAATACAATTAATCCGTTCCTGACACCCAGAAGTATTAAAAAAAAAAATTACGTGAAATATACATGTAGAACATAAACAATACAATGGGAAATGATGAATGAAACATTTACAGCATAACACTTACCTTTATTGGAGATTCTTCTTAGTGTATGGGAGACTGGAGGAGGAGAGAGATTGGATTGTTTACAGTTTGGAAGGGGAATCCCCTTCCAGCAACACCTCAGGTACCAATTGCTTCTCTGGGGTTGCTTCTCTTCTTTGTTTCTTAATGCCACTAGGACCACCTTGAGAGTCACTCTAGTCCTGTCTCACAAAGTAACTGTGGAGAGAGCTCTGTTTCTGGCATCTCTGTCACTGTACATATTTCTCACCTTTACCACAGGCTTGGCACTAGGAGCTTTCTTTGGAGCCATGGTAGCTTATTTAGTACTTGCAAGCACTAAAATGAGTGGAATATTATGAAATATTTCGTAGGAGCACTTGAGGGGACCTTCACTCACTGGTAAACAATGCCAGACTGGCTGGGTAGGGAGGCCGCCCCGGCTCTCACCGTGCGTACGCGTCCCGGACGAACTACTATTCACGAGTCAACCTATGAAAAGCGAGTCCATGTTTATACGAAAATACCCCTACGATTGGCGAAATTTACGACTGTTGAGAACTACGAAAAGAGAGGGACCACTGTATTTGAAAATATGTAAAAAAAAACGTAGATCTACTTTTGGAGCACTACGCATGCGAACATAGATCTGCTTGGACAGTTTAAGGGTTAATGAGAGAGAAGGAAGATCAGCAATCCTGCCAAAGTAAATATATTTCACAGATTTCTGATTCACACTCATATAGTATACAAATTATATAAAAACACAAAATAAAAACATGCACAGAAGCACACAAAATGGCAATTTCTTACAAGGGGAGGGTGATCCAAAGGTAGAAACATTCATCATTCATTCTTTAGCTGTATTTCTGCAAGTGCACAGACATATTTCAAATGACTGTTCTTACCCTGACAAAACTGTCCTTGATGAATAAAACCTCTGAGATAGAGCCCACATTTGTCACATCGGTGGAGGTCATAGAAGGAGTGGTTACGAAGGTTATGATGAGATGCTGGAGTACTGCAGTCTGCACCTCCAATTCCAGATGAGGCTTTACTCTCCCCATCACGAAACTCATTTTGTAGCTGATCTATGCACACCAAGATGGCCTTTTGGTGAAACTCGTCTTTGATACCCATATTCTAAAAGAAAAAATCCAATATTAATAATATACGTACTATATTTCTTAACCTGTATATTACTGTCCCTGTGAGTGTACTTATAACCCAACTTATCACTTTAAAGTACAAATTATTTTCACAGAAAGACGGTATATAAGCATATGAATAATATAACTAATTTCAAGCTTAAAATTAAAGTTTACTGGACAAAAGGCTGATTAAGAGGTATGACAGGATGTTGAGATTTAATACTGTTAAGATGATTTCCTTTTTCAGGTATTTTAATTAGGAGAGACAGGGAACTGTATGTTCCATACTGTTTATTAGTATACTTATCGAGTATCTTCCAGGGTAAGATTGCCAAGTATTTTGATATGAAATTTGGGAAAATTGCAAGTAATATCTTTTCAGGCCATGTCTAAGAGAAAAATGCACATCTGAAAAGAGTTGTACATGTTTTTTCTATAGTCGAGTACTGATAGTGTGTCATGAGTAATGTTTAAACTAACCTGAAGGTAGCAAGGGTCTGTGATATTTGAGACAGCCATCTAGTTCTCCAAAGAAAGGGTCATAAGAGACCTAGGAAGTATATCAAAGTTGGTGGAAAATGGGACAAGGCAAGAGGAATCTAGTTCTGGATCAGTGGTACCAAGGGCACAAAGTATAAGACCAATAATAGTGTTAAAAGGGTAAGTGTCTAGATTCATTTTATTTCCACTCATATTTTGGTAGTTAGTTACTTGTGATAAAAGGGTACCTAACTCCTCTTTTCCCTCACTGTTTACACTCAAAGGGAAAAAGTTATGATACTTGAGTGTCATAGCTAGCATATTACATTTCCACTGCATTTAATTATTAATATAGTAGGTTCTTTAGAAAACGATTTTTTGCCTTTAAGTAGTAAAGTTTTACTAGTATGGTAACTGGTACAGTATTAATTTAGTTTGATTCTTTTATTTCAGCATGATACAACATTTGTACAAGGATTGGCAACATTTAGGTGTGCAGACAGAAAACCCCTTATTTTGCAGAGCATTTTGGGCAAATGCCTGGTTATTAGGGATAATTACTGTATGTGGGAAGGCAATTACTGGTTCTGTATTATTAATATACCTATATATTCATATATTATGACTCGTCTCGGTTAAAATACTTCAAAAGAAAGCAAGTTAAAAAGAAGCTAATTAGCTATTATAATACAAATTCTAATGTAATTACCAACATTCTTATTTTTTACAATCAGGATGACAAATTCCACAGGTTTGCTACCAATGTGTACTCTTCACCAACGAAACCAGTGATAGTATGGATAAGTAATTACCCTGACAAAAATTTGTTAATCCAAATATTTCTTTCACACTTACTAGCAGCTGTAGAACAGCTGAACATTTATGATCAATTGTGTACTGCACTTAAAATAAAAAACAAAAAACTAAATATCTATTCATTCCTTGTTAGCAGGGCTATAATTTACCTTAGTTTTATGTGCAGGAGAATCACTGAACACACTAGAGCAAGATTTAACTTGCTCCATATATGAATAATCATTGCTACAATTTGGAGCAATTATGTCCCTAGAAAGGTTTTCTATCAACTGGCATTGATTGGAAATGTGAGTGGGAAGTTTAATTTGTATTTTAACACTGTCAGGTATTATCCTGGGCCAACCACCAATGAGGGAAGGAGAAAGACATTCTGGAGAATCCAGATCAGACAATTTAAGACACCAAGAATCACCCTCTGAGAGAGCACTTGACGAAAAGTCACTAGTTATGTAAGTGGTGATGGTATCTGTGGAACTTGCTATGCTTGATGTAGATGAAGTTGTAGATGCACGTCGAGTATTGTCTCCATAATGGGGCTGATACTGAGTGTGATTAGGACATCCTAGGCTTGTGTTAGGATTTTGAAGGGCGTAGCTTTCTTTAAGCTTTAGCTTCTCATCACAAAAAGCTTTATTCTTCGATTTCTGCAAATGCGATGTGGTACATAATGCCTGCAGCCTTTGGCATTGATATGGGGTTGGAGTACCACTGGTAATAGGAATGGGACTGCTAACTCTTATTCGTTTTCTCTGATCAAAATATGCACAAGGTTTCCAAGGCGTGTTTTCAACATATATGCCACTATCAGGAGTTGTCAATGCAGAGGAGCATGAATGTTTTGGAGTAGAGTACAAATCTGAATAATCTATCAGATTACCAGGGGGTTGAAGGTAGGGATAATCCAGTAGTTGAGGTGTCACTGAAGTAGTGCTCACCTCGGCTGGTTCCAAACCCTCCTCACGTTGACATTTACGGGAGGGCCATTCTCTGAGTTTAGACAACATAGCAATGGGAGACTTGAAAGGTGATATCAACAAGGGACCCATAGCTACTAACAGTAAATGTAAACTAGGCCAATAATAAAACCGCATATACAATAAAAATATACAAAACAATAAAACAATTTGATCCAAGTCAAAATACAAAACCCACATGCACTTAATGCACAATATTAAATCAGAAAACAGAAATAAGTGTTATAGCATAGTCAACAACTATAAATAAAAACAATTATGAGTTAACAACACTAAACGAGCTTCATGAAGAGCGAATATGAAGACCAGTTTCTCACGATAGAGACCGAGAACAGAACCTTCAGTCAACAAAACCAAGAACCATACAAATCCACATGCACTAACTAAATGGTAAACGAAATGTATAAATATGAAATTCATATTACATTAGGTTCAAACTATAAATTAAAACAATTAAGGAAAACACTAAACGAGCTTAAATACAAAAACAAAACATGACTAGACAGTTTATCACACTGGGGGCGTTGACCCCCGGAACTCTCTCCAGGTAAACTCCAGGAGTATGGGCTAAGTTATCTGACGGAATAGAACCAGTCATGTCCGTCCCCCCTTCACTCTTCACATGTCAGCGCCATACTGACCTCTACCTTACCCCGGCCACTCACTCCCCCTCCCTCCCTCTTCCTCCTCAAACTGCCAGTCACTATTGAAACCTAAACCTTGTTTATTGGTATTATTCGTGAAATAATTTGATGTGTGAATTTCGAAGTAAAACTAAGTTCAGGGATTAACTATTACTGGCTGAGACAACAATTAAATTACTCCTATGGTCGAGTAACTTTATTTTTAACAACTTTAAAATACAGTACTTACCCCAAGTTTATCTCTGTCCAATGTGAGGAGGTCTATTCCTTTGATGTCCTTTGCTTTGAACAATTCTGTGTATGGCGCTAAGTTGAGTGTCGCCATCCAGTCCACCACATTGCTTGAGGACCACTGGCTAATCGGCTGTAAAATGAATTAAGTTATATTAAGTATATGCTTCGGATACTGTGTTATTGAATAAGCTTACAGATACGACAGCCTCGTCAGTGCTGGCACCTGTCTCTCTCAGTCCAGAACAGGACTCGAACCTGCGCACTCTGGATCAAAGTATACAGTATTTATGCCACAGCCAGATATTGCTATGGTTTACATTCCTGCCTATGTCAGATACGAGAATGCCTTGGGGACAAAGTTCTTCAATGCAGCAGCCCCTGATTTTACTGTTTTCCATTGCTCTTTGGGTACTACTGATGAGGAAGCTAAATATCCATCAACCCACCTCTCCCGTTATTCCTTCTGCGAGCATTTCGTGAACTGCCCCATGGTCGCACCTGTCAAAGGCTTTTGCGAAATTGGTGTACACTACGCTATCAAACCCTTAATGGTGATTTGAGAAAGTATACCCCTATCTTTAATTTTACTTAGGCTGCAAGCTTATTTGAAATGCGACAGCGCCTGTTGTTTTCGCTGATTAGACGGGGGAGACGGGGTGTGGGGAAACTGGATAAGGTGTACAGTTAAAAGTTTTTCTTCTTTGTACCATCTCTAAAGCCCAGAATAGCAGTAAATGAGTGATGCACCTTTAAACTTTGTGTAGTGAATAATGCTCATACTGTTGCTCTCACAGATCTGAGTGCGTCTGCGAATCTATAATTTATATAATTAATCTGAAACACACGTATAACAAAGAATCTTTTATTTATACGGCGTTTCAACCACTAGGGCTTTATCAGCTTACAGTTATTATTTAACCTAATTAAGCTAATCGCCATGACACGTTCATAATCGACAATAAATCGTCATACTAAAATTCAAGCTTTTTCTTAAAAACTAGCTGAACTTTTTTAAAGCCAGTCAAATTGCCATATTTACTTTAACCGTTAAATTTTCTAGCAAATATACAAAGTTTACGATAATTTTTTCAAATAAATGACAATCTTAACGTACTTAGTTACAGGTTATGTTTAAATACTATGAAGGGGAGAAAAATTATTCACAATGAAAATGTCTTAATATAAGTATAACCTCTATTCTGATTGATCTGTACTAAAATGAACAGGCTACTCGTCATATACCTATTAAATTCAATATCTAATTAATTATCAAACTTATCTTAATACTACAAGAGCTGACTTTTAGCGTTACTGTGGATGTTTTTAATTTGATTAAATGTGATTAAATATACGTTTAATAGGAGTACGTAAAATAAACAAATTATTTATCTCAGTGAAGGAAACTTGAAAATATATTGCTGGGAATCATATAAGAAAACGAAAATTTCAACGCAACAGACTGGGAAATTAAAGCGCGATTATACAGCCAGCAGGAAAAAAAACATAAGCTATCTCTGGACTAAGATTTTCAGAGATCGATGCACTTATACGTACCAAAATTTCTGAATATATTATTAATGCATCTCTTAGCAGACCCGTTTAACAATGCCACCCATTTTAGTTATTGGTGTTTTAGTAAAGTGGCATTTCCATGGATGCTAGGTCGTTAAAAAAAATCACCACACATTAAATATAATCGTCTTATAAACGAATTTGTTACTTTATTTACTACTGTTTAGGAGTAAAAAAAATCACTTATCTTAATATGTAAATAAAATAATAAACGTGGTGGCTACTTCAATCCTTCCACTTGTAGTTTCACTTGATGTACCAGCATGGTGCAGGTTATCACTTGTATTTCCAAGAAGTCATGTTTCCTGCATTCAATGGTAATTCCCAATAACACTGAATCACCCACCGAACACCTGTTATTCTAGGGGAAACCAAAAAGTGTACCAGTTCATGCCGATATTTTTCTTGCCTGTGGGATTTACATCTGAATGAGTCAGTGTTTAATACTACCTACAGTCTTTTAATTTTCGGGGTGTTAAATTCACTTAAATTATAAAATTTTAACTTCCATGAAGGAAAATTTGGACGATGGATCTCCTCAGGACTCCCCCCCCTCGTACAATATAAGTTGCAAGATTAGGTTAAAAGGTTGGTTGGGTTTAGTTAGGCCGGAAGGGTAATAGATTTGCTTTGCTATTTGAGGATTCAGGACCAAGTTTCGAAGCACCTGATGAGGGATATACCAGACAGAGTTCTGAACACCAGTTGAGGCATACCAATCTGGTTGAAGCAGTAGTACCACCAATTTCAATATTTGGGAACAGACATTGGTAAAGAGTATCATTTTAATACAACGTTTAGCTCTGTAGATGAATGGTTCAGAGAACCGACATGTTGATAAATTAGACACATGTGCAACTCTTGGGTATCTTTATTGAGGAAACGTTTCGCCACACAGTGGCTTCATCAGTCCATACAAAGGAGAATCTTGAAGAACAGGAGGAGAATGAGGTAATCAGTCCCTCAACCTTGAGTCGATGTGGTCAGTCCATCAATCTTGAATAGAATACGGCATACGTGCTGAGAAGGAGCTTATAAACCGTTGGCAGGAGAGGTGCAGCAGTCATAGGTCGTGTAACATTTGTTCAATGTTGAAGTAGGTCGTGCCCAAGAATAGGAATTCTTCGCTTGCCTAATTCTTGGGCACGACCTACTTCAACATTGAACAAATGTTACACGACCTATGACTGCTGCACCTCTCCTGCCAACGGTTTATAAGCTCCTTCTCAGCACGTATGCCGTATTCTATTCAAGATTGATGGACTGACCACATCGACTCAAGGTTGAGGGACTGATTACCTCATTCTCCTCCTGTTCTTCAAGATTCTCCTTTGTATGGACTGATGAAGCCACTGTGTGGCGAAACGTTTCCTCAATAAAGATACCCAAGAGTTGCACATGTGTCTAATTTATCAACGTTTAGCTCGTATTCACAGGATCCCTTATTACTAGTGTCTTTATTCTCACTTGTCAGCTTTTGCCATTGTCTGCCTAATGAGACTGATAACGTGTAGGATTCATAACCAAGTGGCAAGTACTGCCCGTAGATGAAAACAATACCAAATAACATGAATACGGATTTAATGACAAAAAAAATGAAAGTGATAATTACAAAACTTATACAAGAACGAAATGAATGGCTCCCAATGGCGCACTGGCCGACAATATTAAAGAAAAAGACACTGCAGCGCGAAACATTGTCCCAATAAGTTTCTTCTTCACCGTCTTTTCTTGAATTCATTGGAGTGAATGGACAGATTCACTCGTGCGAGACTTCGTTCAGAACTTTAGAAATAAAATGCCAAAAAATACATTCTTGGGGTGACACTATTACCGGGAACCATATGAGGACCTAACTCAAAACTATCAACAACTGAAGATAAGAACATGATGAATAAGACATGTGCGACCTCTGGATATCTTTTTTTTTTTTATGAAGATGTTTCACCAGCCCGTGTCTTTTTTAATCCAATGCAGAGAAAATATACTAAAGACAGCGAAAGTGGAGAGGAAAGTTTGAAGTGTTCCTACATGGCATTCAGTCTAGTGTAAAAAGGACTTCGTCCAAAGCTTGTCCAACCTTTGGACGAAGACCTACTTACACTAGTGGCAGGTCCCTCTGTGATCCCGCCTCCTCCTGCCTCGACTCGCCTGACTGCAGTATATAAACCACCTCTCTGGCCCTACGCTGTAGGATCGACACCATGCCTAACCCTTCTAGGGTAGGGTAAGTGCCTGAGCCCGAGCCTTTAGCTCATAAGACTGTCATTCCCATTTGCCCCTTGGGGCGGGGATGGCAGACCAGAGAGGCCTAGCTTGTGGCTAGGCCTGGGGACAGTTGGTCCCAAAGATGAGGAGGTACTTGTGCCTCCTCCCATGGGAGACTTAGGTCTCAGACACTCCCTAAAGAGGGAGCCAAGGCCGGGCCACCACTTGGAAAAAGCCCGGGCCGGGAGAATACCGGCTAATCTTGAATAATAATAATACCTACGCTCTACTTCTTACAAGAGTGATGGGCTGAACACGTCGATTCCAGGCTGAGGGACTGATTACCTCAAACTCCTCCTCTCCTTACCCATTTCTAGTTTGTATTGGACTGATAAAGCCACTGTGTGGCGAAACGTTTCTTCAATGAAGATTCCCGTATGTTGCATGTGTCTCAATTCTTCAATTTGTCGGTTTTCAAAACCATTCATCATATCTGTCAGACATTGCAACATCATGGGATCTTGGTACAAAGACTTCTTCAACGCATTCAACCTCTTAGCTCTGATAAAACAGATTTTATCAAGTCTATGGGAATGAATTCCTATCAAGGCTGAGGGACTAAATACCTCAAAATTACCTTTCCACTGTTTCCACTATATTTTCTCTGTATTAGATTGATTAAGCTACTGATTGGCGAAACGTTTTTTATAGAATTAAAGATACTCAGATGTTGCACGTGTCTTATTCATAAACTTGTCGGTATTGTATACCATCATAATGGAATATGACATACAAAACAGAACTAAACAGTATATACAAGAAAGATGTTTGGGCTGTGGGGATTAAGAGCTGGAGAAACAGACACCAGGTAAGAGGAAGATAAACCACAGGGACGTCAGCAAATATTTTTTTTTTTACAATATCAAAAGTTGGTATGACTGAACCCAAGTGATCAAGAATCAGTAACGTTTGTCGTTTAATGTTAATGCTTGTCGTTCTTACCTCTTGACTGTGTCAATTATTATTATTATAATCAAAAAAAAGCGCTAAGCCACAAGAACTATACAGTTGACTGTCAAGAGGTAAGAACAAATCTGCAATTACATATAACTACACACACAATATCACTTCAAAATTTTAAGTGATTTGTTTACTTCCAAATATAGTTAATGAGTAATAGTAACTGATGCTTATGAATAAAGTTATTAGAAAAGTTAACAGTGCAGACAAGAAAGTCGACTTTCTCACTTATGAATATACAAAAATTCTTACATACCTGAGCTATGGCTGTGGAGGCACTTAATCCATGATCTAAGAGCACCATCTTTAACCACTTTTACCCATTAAAATAATATAAAAAAAACATACGCAAATGTGAAAATAAAGTCAAGTGATGGGAGCGCGCTGATGATAGTCACACTGTAGCTCGCTCTCACATACTGAGCGAGGAAGGCTCTCAACAGCCATCACTACCCCGAAAGCCATCCCTCCCAGTGACTCCCACACCCACACCCACACCCACTACCACCACCACCACCACCATCCTCCACCACCACCACAGCTGTGCTACCCCAACACTCTGCCAAGCTTGCTTTAGACACTGCATCACTCATGCCAGATATGACTGTCCAAGTAATTTCTGGAGCGTGTTAAATGCTTACTATATCATGACTGTACTGATACATTAGTTAAGTCTTTGCATCTAACCTCAGGGACGAGATGACAACTGTACATTTTTAACACTTAAGAAAATGACTATTTTTTACTTATACTGGCATGATTAATTTTATTACTGAATGTATTAAAGTTTTTCCTTAATACAAAACCATACACGTATAATTAACCACTTCAGCCGTTTCTTAAACAAGAGTGACAAGGACAGGCTAATACTTAGTTTACGGGCTGGTGGCCAGCCTTTTTTATATATATTTTTTAATACAGACAAGCTAGCCATATCCCAGAGAGAGAGAGAGAGAGAGAGAGAGAGAGAGAGAGAGAGAGAGAGAGAGAGAGAGAGAGACATCTGCTTGACAGTAGGGGTTGCAAGATCCTGTACGAGGCACAAGTACGCTCACACCTTCGAGTATGCTCCACTTTCTTGGTTTGCCTGCCCCCCCTCTCATCCGCGACTGCTTGACAGAGTAGAGAACAAAGCAAGACGTCTCATCTCTCGCCTGGACCCATCCTGGATAGATCTGTCATTTCAGCAGAGCCTTCAACATAGGAGGGATGTGGGTGGCCTTACTGTTATGTACAAGGCCAATATTGTCAAAATACCACACTTGGATCCACTTCGAGGACAGCGTGAAACAAGCTTTTATGCCACAAGACGGGCAGAAAGCAGCAACTTCACTCTGGCTGTACCCTTCTCCAGAACATCACTCCATCTGAGATCATACATACCCAGGATGACTCGAGTATGGAACACATTCGTACAGCATAATGATGTCAACGAGATAACGTCAGTTGATCAAATGAAAATGCTGGCCCACAGATGGCTCCAACTTCATCCTGTTCCCTACTTGTATGTCTCATAACAAAAAAAATGCTTTCAAATGAGCTGATGTAGGTAACAGCTCTTAGCTTGCCAATAAAGTTAGGAATCCTTAACCTGTAAATAGCTGTCGATAAAGCTAGGGATCCTTAACCTTGTCAAACCCTGTGTAAAAAAAAAAAAAAGTGAGTTAATTCTTGTACACACTGTTCATTTGGCAGATATTAGCCCCAAACATACTTTTATGAGAGGACGAATATCCTCCGGTGTTTCGGTGTGCCAACGTTTTACACGAGTCGTCCACAGAGGTAACACTACCTTCCCTCCTCCATAGTAATTTGTGACTACTTTTTACCACGTAATATTGCAACCTCTGGGAACAAGACAAACGTGAATTTGAAAAATCTTATATGATTGTTTTATCTAAAAAGTGAACACCACTGTTAATTATTGCGTTAGGTTGGGTTCACTTGGGGTACATTTGGTTACGTTAGTTAATATTTAAAGAATTGTCTTTTTAAATATTTTATTCTTCACAAAATATATGTACAATAGTTTTTAATTTGCACAAATTAAAACGATCTCCATTGCACAAACCAAATATTATTATTCACTTTAAATTATAAATTTTGTCTCCACTCATCAGCTCTGTTCCACAAGGCACAGTACTCGCCCCCATCTTATGCCTTATCCTCATATCAGACATAAACAGAGATATACACCACAGCACCGTATCATCCTTTGCGGATAATACTAGGATCTGCATGAGGCTGTCATCTGCTGAGGACGCGGTTAACCTCCAAGAAGATATAAACAAAGTTTTCCAGTGGGCAACGGTAAACAAAATGATGTTCAATGAGGACAAATTCCAACTACTCCGTTATGGAAAACTGGAGGAGATAATAACTAGAACAGAGTATACTACTGGCTCCGGCCATACAATAGAGCGGAAAAATAATGTAAGGGACCTGGGAGTAGTAATGCCTGAGGATCTCACTTTCAAGGATCACAACAGTGCCACGATCGCACGTGCAAAGAAAATGATAGGATGGATAATGAGAACTTTCAAAACGAGAGATGCCAAGCCCATGATGATCCTTTTCAAATCACTTGTTCTCTCTGGGCTGGAATACTGCTGTACATTAACATCTCCATTCAAAGCAGGTGAAATCGCAGATCTAGAGAGTGTACAGAGATCCTTTACTGCACGTATAAGTTCTGTCAAGCACCTTAACTACTGGGAACGCTTGGAAGCACTTGACTTGTACTCGTTGGAACGCAGGAGGGAGAGATATATCATAATCTACACTTGGAAAATCTTGGAAGGAATGGTCCCAAATCTGCACACAGAAATCACTCCCTACGAAAGTAAAAGACTGGGCAGGCGATGCAAAATGCCGCCAATAAAAAGTAGGGGCGCCATTGGTACACTAAGAGAAAACACCATAAGTGTCCGGGGCCCAAAACTGTTCAACAGCCTCCCATCAAGCATTAGGGGAATTGCCAATAAACCCCTGGCTGCCTTCAAGAGAGAGCTGGACAGATACCTAAAGTCAGTGCCGGATCAGCCGGGCTGTGGCTCGTACGTTGGACTGCGTGGGGCCAGCAGTAACAGCCTAGTTGATCAGGCCTTGATCCATCGGGAGGCCTGGTCATGGACCGGGCCGCGGGGGCGTTGATCCCCGGAATAACCTCCAGGTAACCTAAACTAATATGTACCCAAGGAAAACGCATTCACCATTACTCATCGTACAGCTGTGTTACCAGGAGTTCATGGACATCACAATGCCAATGATCCACAGAAACCAAACATTCCCACCTCTGGAATTCAACACTGGCATTAACGAACCGCTTCCCTGAATTCCAACACACGTCAAATCTCCGGAAAACACAATTTTCCATTCACTTTTGGATACTTATCTTGCTTCCTCCTTTCTAAATAAAGATACCGTTAGGTTAGGTTAGGTAAGGTTCGTCAGGAAACAGGACAAATGTTTCCTGACGCGGGTCTTAGTCAGATGATGACCCGCCTTTGGAGCTTTTGGTCATCTGACCGAAGCCTTCCGTTGGCTTACCGGTCCACCCCTTTAAAAATTATGGTCATTTATAACCAGTCTGTCTAAAGATACCGTCTCAATAAACCCCGCTCGCTCCCTGAATTAACCTTTCATACCACCACACCGTCTTTTAATTTATTCACTCCCTATTCCCATATGATATTCACACCACACCTTAAGTTACATACCTATGACCGGTTTCGAGGGTTCTACCCTCACGACAGGTTTCTGCCTTTAGAGCCTAGCTAACCAGGAATTTGTAGGCAAGTTGGACCAGTTTCCTCCTGAAAACCTCTACCTACGTTCTGGCAATATGTATTTCTGATTAATGCTGGTAACAAGTTATACCTTTATACCTTTGAAGAGTTTCGAGAGTTTAACTACTCTTAGAGCCCGGCCATGGGCCAGGTTGAATAGTCTTGTGTCACGGATGCAGACATTAAGTTCTCCAACTGTACTCATGGCACTCCTGCCTTCTACAGGGTTTATTCTACATTTTCTCCCGTATCTTTCACACCAGAAAGTAGTGTACAGACTGGGGACCAGGTCAACAAGTATCTCCCATGAGTATATTATTAGGTATCTCCGATAGAACGCTTTTAGGTGTACCCAATAGTTAGGATGTTTTACTAATTTTATGTGAGCAGTAAAATTTTCCAGCACCCGTCTCCCTCCTGCCTTAAAAGGCGCTATGAGCCCAGAACAATATTATTTGAGAAGCAGTATCCCTAGCGTTTTTTTTTTTTTCATAATGCACTATTTTTTGTTGTATTTTACTTTATTTTCTCCATTTATATTACTTTCTCATTTGAAAAATATTCTTAGGACTTTTATTTGTTCTCTAAGTTCTATGACGGTCTTCCTGTTCTTCCCACATCTAAGCAGTTGAAATTTGTCCTCATTCAAAATCATATTTTCATTTACGAACTCGAAAACTCGATATCTGTAATTTTGTCTTCTACCGAGGCAATTTTCATACTTATTTTCGTATCGTCAGTAAAGGATGTTACGAAGCTGTGGTTAATGTTTCTATGTTTACTATGAAGATATGCAACAGTAGAGGTGCTAGGACAGTGCCTTGGGGTACTGAACTTCTTGCTCTACTTAGCCTGGAGGTTACCTGGAGGTTATTCCGGGGATCAACGCCCCCGCGGCCCGGTCCATGACCAGGCCTAGACTAACTTTTTTACTACAACACAGTGTTGTGTTAAAAATCTGAATATGTACCCATTTTCTTATTTATCCTGCTATACCTATTGATCTCATTTTATGATCTATCACTCCATGAACATTATTTCACGTCCTCGCTACAAAATTCAAGACTATCTCTCACAGCCATACAAACACACGTATTCATTCTCACTCCCCATCAACATGGTGACCTTAGCTCAAAGGTAGCACATTCAACTCATTGAAGATATATCGAATATATATATATATAGATAGATGGGCTAATGAGAGCATAGGCAATGGGGTCGAAGAGGTATGGGGTAGGTTTAAAAATGTAGTGTTAGAGTGTTCAGCAGAAGTTTGTGGTTACAGGAAAGTGGGTGCAGGAGGGAAGAGGAGCGATTGGTGGAATGATGATGTAAAGAGAGTAGTAAGGGAGAAAAAGTTAGCATATGAGAAGTTTTTACAAAGTAGAAGTGATGCAAGGAGGGAAGAGTATATGGAGAAAAAGAGAGAAGTTAAGAGAGTGGTGAAGCAATGTAAAAAGAGAGCAAATGAGAGAGTGGGTGAGATGTTATCAACAAATTTTGTTGAAAATAAGAAAAAGTTTTGGAGTGAGATTAACAAGTTAAGAAAGCCTAGAGAACAAATGGATTTGTCAGTTAAAAATAGGAGAGGAGAGTTATTAAATGGAGAGGTAGAGGTATTGGGAAGATGGAAGGAATATTTTGAGGAATTGTTAAATGTTGATGAAGATAGGGAAGCTGTGATTTCGTGTATAGGGCAAGGAGGAATAACATCTTGTAGGAGTGAGGAAGAGCCAGTTGTGAGTGTGGGGGAAGTTCGTGAGGCAGTAGGTAAAATGAAAGGGGGTAAGGCAGCCGGGATTGATGGGATAAAGATAGAAATGTTAAAAGCAGGTGGGGATATAGTTTTGGAGTGGTTGGTGCAATTATTTAATAAATGTATGGAAGAGGGTAAGGTACCTAGGGATTGGCAGAGAGCATGCATAGTTCCTTTGTATAAAGGCAAAGGGGATAAAAGAGAGTGCAAAAATTATAGGGGGATAAGTCTGTTGAGTGTACCTGGTAAAGTGTATGGTAGAGTTATAATTGAAAGAATTAAGAGTAAGACGGAGAATAGGATAGCAGATGAACAAGGAGGCTTTAGGAAAGGTAGGGGGTGTGTGGACCAGGTGTTTACAGTGAAACATATAAGTGAACAGTATTTAGATAAGGCTAAAGAGGTCTTTGTGGCATTTATGGATTTGGAAAAGGCGTATGACAGGGTGGATAGGGGGGCAATGTGGCAGATGTTGCAAGTGTATGGTGTAGGAGGTAGGTTACTGAAAGCAGTGAAGAGTTTTTACGAGGATAGTGAGGCTCAAGTTAGAGTATGTAGGAAAGAGGGAAATTTTTTCCCAGTAAAAGTAGGCCTTAGACAAGGATGTGTGATGTCACCGTGGTTGTTTAATATATTTATAGATGGGGTTGTAAGAGAAGTAAATGCGAGGGTCTTGGCAAGAGGCGTGGAGTTAAAAGATAAAGAATCACACACAAAGTGGGAGTTGTCACAGCTGCTCTTTGCCGATGACACTGTGCTCTTGGGAGATTCTGAAGAGAAGTTGCAGAGATTGGTGGATGAATTTGGTAGGGTGTGCAAAAGAAGAAAATTAAAGGTGAATACAGGAAAGAGTAAGGTTATGAGGATAACAAAAAGATTAGGTGATGAAAGATTGAATATCAGATTGGAGGGAGAGAGTATGGAGGAGGTGAACGTATTCAGATATTTGGGAGTGGACGTGTCAGCGGATGGGTCTATGAAAGATGAGGTGAATCATAGAATTGATGAGGGAAAAAGAGTGAGTGGTGCACTTAGGAGTCTGTGGAGACAAAGAACTTTGTCCTTGGAGGCAAAGAGGGGAATGTATGAGAGTATAGTTTTACCAACGCTCTTATATGGGTGTGAAGCGTGGGTGATGAATGTTGCAGCGAGGAGAAGGCTGGAGGCAGTGGAGATGTCATGTCTGAGGGCAATGTGTGGTGTGAATATAATGCAGAGAATTCGTAGTTTGGAAGTTAGGAGGAGGTGCGGGATTACCAAAACTGTTGTCCAGAGGGCTGAGGAAGGGTTGTTGAGGTGGTTCGGACATGTAGAGAGAATGGAGCGAAACAGAATGACTTCAAGAGTGTATCAGTCTGTAGTGGAAGGAAGGCGGGGTAGGGGTCGGCCTAGGAAGGGTTGGAGGGAGGGGGTAAAGGAGGTTTTGTGTGCGAGGGGCTTGGACTTCCAGCAGGCATGCGTGAGCGTGTTTGATAGGAGTGAATGGAGACAAATGGTTTTTAATACTTGACGTGCTGTTGGAGTGTGAGCAAAGTAACATTTATGAAGGGATTCAGGGAAACCGGCAGGCCGGAC